>NW_026596166.1:14053057-14220383 GCF_907164565.1 Psammomys obesus | reverse complement strand
AAAGAAAGAAAGAAAGAAAGAAAGAAAGAAAGAAAGAAAGAAAGAAAAAGAAAAGAAGAAGGAGGTGTGAACAGCCTTTTTTCTGGGCCTATTTTCTATTAAATATCTCTCTTGCCAATGCAGCCTGCTTACACTATGACCTGAGCCCTACCAAAAATATAACTCAGTAAAATGTAGCATGTTGCCTTTATAGTCAACCTGAGTTTATAAGAAACTATTTAATTTAATCTGGAAAATTACTCACAGATATTACCATCTGCCTTACCGAATGATTAGACTCCAAAATTGCATTCCCACTGATTAAATATCCTCCCTACTCTGAAAAAGGTACTCTGCATTGCAAACATTATGAAAACATAACAACCATTTGATCTTAATCATTCTTATGGTTGCTGATTTCCAAAGAAGGCTGTTCTGGATTCCCTTCCACTATGCCTCTGCTCATTTTGCTTTTCTACTTTTTGTCTATGCCTAGGTCTTTCACAAAAATATTTTTGCAGTTTTCCCAACAAAAAAATGTCCAGGGGTCTCTGCCTGTGAGAAACCTCAGCCTCAGCTACAGCCCTGGCCACTGTTCTCGGTGTCCTGGAGTCTCCTTTCCATCTCCTCTTACACACTTAAATTCTTCTGCCATTATCAGTTTTCTGTTCCTTTGGTGGTTTTCTTCCAAAAACTGTTGCAAGCACTGGAGGCACATGTGTGCCTCAGCATTACAAAGACTGAGGCAGAAGAATTGCTGAGTTGAGGCCAGCCTGGGCTACATAGCAAGACATTTGGAAAAGGAATACCAAAAAAATGTGGTAAGAAATCTCAGGCTTTTTTTTTTTTTTTTTTTTTTACATGATACTACATTAAACCCATTTTGTCCTATTTTTCTTTTTTAATTTTTATTTATTTATTCACTTTACATCGCAATCATATTCTCCCTGCTTTCCTCTGAAGCCTACCCTCCTTTTCTGTTCCCCTTATTCCCTTTTCCCTACTCCTCAGAGAAGGGGAGCCCTCTCCACCCACCCACACCAGCATATCAAGTCAAATCAGGACTGAGCAAATCCTAGGCAGCCTCCCGAGGAGATAGTGATTAAAAAGCAAGCAACAGAGTCCATGTCACAGTCAGCCCCTGCTCCCCTTTGTCCTATTTTTATTGCTTCCATTGTACATCCTTTCTTTATCTCCGCCATTTTTTTATATACTTACCCAAGTACTTCTACATAAAACTTTGCTAAAGAATAAAAGTGATAGCTTCCCTCTGAATTTCAAATGTCTCATAACGAATGCAAAATGTCCCTAAGCTCCGTTTTTTATGCTCTTACTGTATGTGGGCATGTGTGTGCATTCCCTTGTTGATATACTTTTCTGCTCATATTTATATATTATTTAAATAATTTATTCTAGGCACTGTTAAAGTTGTATTAAAAGATTATAATTTACTCATTTATTTTTATTGAAAGAGTATTAGTTTCTACAAGTTTTTTTTTTTTAATAAAATTGTTAATAAGATTAATTTTCTTGGGCTGTCGCTGACATGAATTCAGCGGCAGGCTCTCTGTTCACCATCCCCTGAAGAGGGGGCAGCCTTACCAGGCCACAGAGGCTGACAATGCAAACAGTCCTGATGAAACCTGATAGGCTAGGGTCAGAGGGAAGGGGAGGAGGACCTCCCCTATCAGTGGACTGGGGGAGGGGCATGGGAGAAGAGTGAGCTGGCGGCACTGGGAGGGGACAAAGGAGGGGGCTACAGCTGGGATACAAAGTGAAAAAAATCGTAATAAATAAAACAGATTAAATTTTCTTAGTTCTCTGATAGACTCATTAACATTCTTCCCGAGTTTTCAGTGCTGTAGTAGTAGTATTGTTAAACATTGCTTTGTTTTTAGAGTTTGATAGAGATAGCAGTGGTATAAAGCACTTGCTAAACCTTTTTCCAAGACCACGTTCAGACCCCAGCTCCTGTGTAACAAGTGGAGCATCTCCTGGCATGCCTGCAACCCCAGCTGTGAGTGGCACAGAGGCATGAGAATCGCTGACGCTGTGAAGCTTAGGTTCAGGGAAAAACTTTGCTACAAAGAATAGGTGGAAAGTGTTGGAGGAGGATACCGGACAGCTTCTTCTAGACACTGCACAGGCGTACTTAACCCCCTCCCCCACCCCCACACACTTGTGCATGCATTCACAGACACATACAATTTAATATTTTATAATGAACACAAATCATAATAAAGTAAAATGTTATTTTATTCAAGTTAACCCCTACTTTCAAAGGGGGGGGGGGTGTTTCTTTCATTAGGTATCGTTTACTGGCAAGAGAAAATTATCTGCTTTCATCGTTGGTCATGATATGGCCCAACATGCAGCATTGCTTTGGGCTGTGCTCCCTATTTCCTGCTGTGTGGTAATGACAGTTGAAGTGGAACGGTCAGGATGTGATGGATGTCGCTCTATTTCTCACTATTACGTGATGCCTGTGGGTGAGTTATACAGACAGGATGGACTGCCAAACCACTTCTACTTCTAAAATTGTTCTCAAGATAGAAAACGATAGTAGTCTCCTTCATTTTCTTAGGAGTCAGTGTTTTTTTTTTTTTTTTCTCCAGTCCTGATCTTACTTTAATGTTATTTCCTTTTACTTTCAAAGTAAGAAAATTTACCACATAGGTTTATTAAAAAATGTGTAGAAATCATCTAAATAAACCATTGGTACAGTACTGATTCATTTCCGGAGCAGACAATATCCTCCCAAATAAAATTATTCATAAAGAATATCCAGGGAAATAACTCACAGTGCCATGCAGCAGGAAGACTGGAAAGTGACTCCAGTTGTATTTGAATGAACAAAGATTAAAGCTGAATTTTTTGCTTTATGTAAAAGAAACTTGAGGGGTGTTGTGCACATACAGGTGTGGAAACAGACTTTTTTTTTAAGGTGAAACTGTGTGTAATATTAATTTTTCTATAAAATATGAAGAAAAAAACTACAAAATACAAAATTCAGTTTTTTCCTTTAGAACGTACGGTTTTAATGGTCTCCTTGATTGAATAGTTTTAATGGGTATTAAATGTTTGGTGTGTTATAACAATTCGAAATAATATAATTATGGTGTTTTTCATGAGAATGACCCCCTGTAGGTTTTTTTAGGTAAGGAAGGAGGATTAAGCGACAGTTTTTAAGTACTGATAGATAATAGTTTCCCACCAAGACTCTGTCTAAATATAAAACCAAAAGAATTAATGCAATACTCTTTGTTAAAATATTAGAGATAAAAAAATTACAAAAAATATTAGAGATCCACTGATTGATACTTTACATAAAACAAACAAAAACATCAAAGTCCAGGAAAGAGAGAGATAGGTAATCTTACAGAGCCACAGAACCATACCACAGATTTTAAAGTAAGCTCAGCATGTTCTGTGTGCCAGTTCTGGATAGAGGATTTTTATTCAAGTGATGTAGAGGGCGTGGCGTTAGAAAGTTAAGCAAACCATGTATTGTTTTAAGTGACCCACTACATTTTAAGGTAGCTATAATGTTAGTCTCTGCAAAAGTCCAATGAAAGGAAAAAAAATGTAGTTCAGTTATAAAACAGGATCTTAGAAACTTCAAAGTCAAGCAGAAACTATGTTGAAAAATTTACTTGGGTAGATGTGGGCCACAGCTGACAAGAGATAAGAAGAAAAGGGTTGAGAAACAAAGAGTTAAAAGGTGTAGTCTCCCATGGGCAATGAAGAGTCAGGGATCACTGCTATCTCTGAGGACGAGGATGAGCGATATAATTAAGAATTTATGAAACCTGTGAATATATTTCAAAACTAACTGTGGTTTGAACTAATATGGAAGCTGCTTTCTTGTGATTGCCATTCATAGTGACAGAAGGTGCCATGCAAGCTGTTGGTGGAAAGAGTCATCAATAGTCTAGCCTAGCCTACCTGTGTGGTATAATCCTGACTATGCAATCAATATATACCTAAAGATGTGACTGGGAAATGATTCCATTGAGTCTGAGGCCCAGTCCCTTTAAGGCACTACATGACTAGTACTGTAAATCTAGTAGAACCTCATGGCTGGAGTCACTTTAAGCCCTAGGAGGAGAACTTACTACTGTTGTTTTGTGATATTGGTATGCTATTGAACTATGTTCTAAGTGTTTTGTTTATACCCCTACAGAATGTTATTCTCAGCCTTGATCAGAGAAGCCTTATTTTGCAGTGAACCACAGTGACTCATGGTTTCACAATGGGCCAAGAATAAGTAACAGCTCACTTCTGAGCCCTAAATAGGATGTTTATGCTATCTCTTCTAAGGCTCAGGGAATATTCAGAGGGCCAAGTGAAAAGAATATAAGAATCGATGAGAGGGCCAAAGGCTGTGAAATACCACACTATGGACAAGACTCAGCCATTATAGTCATGAACTCATCAGCTTTGACTAGCTACACTTAGCCTACACAACATTCAATTTGTAAAGAGTAATAGATAGGGGAATGGATTAAGGGTCTCTTTCTTTCTGGTGAGCTATTTGCTATTGAGATGTTGATGAATCCTGGAGGAAGAGAAATCATTGTCTTCAGTTGTGTATCAATTGATGAGCCCACTAGGCTCCACTCTTCTAGCTATGTAGATGGCCCTCCTTAAACTCAGTGAAACTCAAAACAAAACAAAAATCATGAACTACTATTTACCAATTGTTTTTTTTTTAAATTTTTATTATGTTTTAAATTTTTTTAAAATTATTTTTAATTTATATATTTACATTCCGGTTGTAGCCCCTTCCCTCCTCACCTCCCAGTCTCTCCCTTCTACACTCTTCACCCTATCCCCCCTCCCTTTATCCTCAGAAAACCTACCCCAGCACACCAAATGCATCAGGACTGAGCTCCTCCTCATCCATTACAACCAAGACGACCTGGCTAGGGCTAAGTGATGGAAAGCAGGCAACGAGTCCTTGTCATAGACAGCACCTGATCAACTTACTAGGGTATCTCCATGAAGATCAAACTGACCATCAGTTACATATATGTAGGGCGCAGAGTTCCATGCCATGTAGCTTCTTTGGTTGCTTCTTCCATCTCTGTAAGCCCTTACGGGTCTGGGTTAGTTGACTCTGTTGGTCTTCTTTCAGCATTCTCGTTCTCGTTCTAGTCTTCCACAGGACTTCCAGAACCCCGCCTGATGCTTGGCCATGAGTCTAAGCTTAAAGGCTAGTTCTCTGAGATCTCACCCCAACTCCAGCCCAGCAGGTGATTGACTCAGATGCTGAGACCCATCTACCGGTTGTAAGCAGATGTTATGAGATTCCAGACACAGGCTCAGGTGAGGCAGTGTGCTTACCATTTCCCCATCAGTTATAAGATTCAGAATAAAAAAAATTTAGAGTAAATTTACTTACACAAAAATGGGGGGCAATTATATGTTTTTAACTTAAAAACTTAATCAAAGTTCTTTATTTTATCTATATATATAATATGTAATATATATATATATATATGAACCCTTATGTTTCGCATACCACTATAAAATTAAGATTCAGACTATAATGTCCAATATGTTTCATGCTTGTTAACAGAATAATATTGAATATATTGGTTTTCTACTCTTTCTATTTTGAAAATTTTAAACATTATAGTGTTTATTTGCAGGGAGATTTTGGAATATTTCTCACTCATAACCTTAAGTATTTGTAGAAGACTAAACTTGTCAACTACAATTTTGACATTATATTTAATAAATTTAATATTCTAATTTCAAAAAAGGACTTAAAAACCTCTGCTCAAGAAATTATAATTCATCAAGGCTGGCTACATCATCTTCCTCTGTGGCCTGGCAAAGCTGCAACCCCCAGGGGGAGGTGACAAAGAGCCTGCCATTGACTTCATGTCAGAGATAGCCCTTGTACCCGTTACTAGGGAACCCACTTGGAAACAGAGCAACTAATGTGCTTCTTTGAACAGGAGGTCTAGGTCCTCTCCATGCATGGTCCATGGTTGGGATATCTATCTTTGCAGGTACCCCTGGGCCCAGGTATTTGGGCTTTGTTGTTCTCCTTGTGGAGACCTAATAAGCTAGGGTCAGATAGACAGGGAGGAGGTCCTCTCATATCAGAGGACCAGGGAAGGGGCACAGGGAGAGTTGAAGAGGGTTGGTGGGACTAGGAGGAGATGAGGGAGGGGGCTGCAGAGGGGATACGAAGTGATTATTGTAATAAATAAGTAATTAAATCAAAAATTAAAAATTATAATTCCTAGATTTCTTATACTAGACCTGTTTTTCTCTTTTCTTGATGACAATGTTTTACCTTCGTTATTTTGTTCTTCATGAATATACAGATAATCCAAATGGTAATAAAATGATTGAGTGCACACCTTTGCAGGGTGCATTAGATCTTTCAGGCCACTTGAGTCCATTTAGCAAATTGCTACCCTCACACACTACACTAAGTGGGACTCCAGTAGCCTAAAATCCTTAATGCACTTAATAACTTGGCACTTGTAATTGCCAATGATGGCAGTACATTTGCTTTCACATTTTCACAGTAATGACTATAAAGGAAAAATTTGTGCCCAAAGAATTGTATGGTTAGCCATTAGTATTATATAGGCTTTTTTTTCCAATTTATAATAAACCTCTCTGTCATCCACTATTAAATAATGGATATTTCAGAAGAAACTACCAAAGATTTTTGCTTCTTAAAATGCAACATTGGTCCTTCCAAACAATAAGAGAAACCACATGCATGTTTCATACTGTATTATGTTTTCTTTCTTTCTTTCTTTCTTTCTTTCTTTCTTTCTTTCTTTCTTTCTTTTTTTCTTTCTTTCTTTCTTTCTTTCCTCAATTTTAACGGGATTACCATTTCTAAAACCTCACAGAGTAGGAAAAGGATTTATAAGGCAGTTATAGAAATCAAAAAGTGGTCAGAAGGTTTCTGCTGTAAAGAGTTTTTAAGTTTGGTGGGACTAATGTATTCCTAAGGCCAGTTGTTGTCTTAACATTTGGAATGATGTTACATTCCAAAACACAAAGATGTTAACAATATAACCTAATAAATACCTTGATTAATTTAATAACAGTATTCATATGTGTATGTATGTGACAGCCTTATATTTTGCAGCTTAAGCATGTAAAACCTTTGTTTGCAAATTGGAAACCAATAGTGTTATGAAAAATCTATTCATAGAAATAAAATAATCTTTTTTTTTGAAGTTTATTTTTTCTTATCAGTTACATTTTATTAACTCTGTATCTCAGCGGTGTCCCGATCCCTCATTCCCTCCCAGTCCCTCCCTCCCTCCCTCATCTCCACCCTGCCCCTTTCCAAGTCCACTGATAGGGGGGACTTCCTCCCCATTCATCTGATCCTGTTTTATCAGGTATCTTCAGGACTGGCTGCAAAGCTCTCCTCTGTGGCCTAACAGGACTGCTCCTCCCTTGGGGAGTGGGGAGGCCAAAGAGCCAGTCATTGAGTTCCTGTTAGAAATAGTCCTTGTTTCCCTCACTATGGGAAACCAATTGGTTACTGAGCTACCACAGGCTACATCTGAGTAGAGGTTCTAGGTTATATCCATACATGGTCCTTGGTTGAATGTCAGTCTCAGAAAAGACCCTGTGCCCAGATATATTTGGTCCTTGTGGAGCTCCTATCCTTTCCTCATCAGACTAACTCCCCTTCTTTCTTATGATTCCCTATATTCTGCCAAAGGTTTGGTCATGAGTCTTTGCTTTGAAAACACTGCTAGTTAGAGTCTTTCAAATGTGCTCAGTAGACTCCTGTCATACGTTCAATGCACATCCCATTTGTCTTTCTAAACGAGGATTGATAATCTTACCCCATGTCCGCTCTCTTGATTATCTTTTTTGGGTGTATAGATTTCATTAAGTTTATCATATCTTATAGGTCTATATAAGTGAGTATATACCATGTTTGTCTTTCTCCTTCTGGGATATTTCACTCAGAATGATCTTTTCTAGATCCCACCACTTGCCTGCAAATTTCATGATTTCCTCCTTTTTGATTGCTGAGTAGTATTCCATTGTGTAAAAATACCACAATTTCTGTACCCATTCCTCCGTTGATGGACATCTGGGTTGTTTCCAGGTTCTGGCTATTACAAATAAAGCTGCGATAAACATGGTTGAGCAAGTATCCCTTTTGTGTACTTGAGCAAACTTTGGGTATATACCTAGCAGTGGTATATCTGGGTCTTGAGGAAGCACTATTCCTAATTGTCTTAGAAAGGGCCAGATAGATTTCCAGAGTGGTTGTACCAGTTTGCATTCCCACCAGCAGTGGAGGAGGGTTCCCCTTTCTCCACAACCTCTCCAGCATGTGTTGTCCCTGTCATCAAAACAAAACGACTGCCTACAGATTGGGAAAGAATCTTCACTAACCCTTTATTTGACAGAGGACTAATATCGAGTGTATACAAAGAACTAAAGAAGCTGAAAAGCAGCAAACCAAGTAATCCAATTAAAAAATGGGGAACAGAGCTAAACAGAGAATTCTCGACAGAGGAATATCGAATGGCAGAGAAATACTTAAAGAAATGCTTATCCTCATTAGCCATCAGGGAAATGCAAATCAAAACGACCCTGAAATATCACCTTACACCCATCAGAATGGCCAAGATGAAAAACTCAAGGAACAACACATGCTGGAAATAAAATAATCTTAACTGCTAACGCTTTCATGATGGTATTTGAGAAACTCATGTTGAAACTCTTTCATAGAGTCTGGGGGTATCAGATTTTTAAACAGAATAACAAGTTTTCAACTATCTGTCCCCCAAAACTAAAGGAATAATCACAATGCGATTTTCTGTGCTGCACTGAGTTTTTACTTATCAAAGGCAAACATTGATACTGCATATGTACTTTTAATAAATAACCCTGACTAATGGCTCCTCCAAGTCAACCATCGTGTCTTGCATCAATCTTGCTGATGTACAGATCACAGAAGGGAGCTTCTTGAGTAAGCTGCACTTTCCAAAGCATTGGTAAGTGCCATGGAAGATGGGACTCACCTTCTACATTCCAACACTGAAAACTCAACAGAATCCAGCATGTATTTTCAGGCATCCTGATTTCCCGCTATTCAATTCTTAATGAGCTAGTGAGACTATAGCAGCCTCTGTAATCCTAAGGGTGATTGATGTGAGACCTGGGTTTAATTGGGGGTTTAGAATCACTTGGAAGTTATTGTTGCCCTTAGAGATATGGTGTCAGTCCATCATAGTGTCATTAAGTGGAACGCATATAAATCCTGAGTCAGCTTTGCAGCTCGAAATGAAATTACTTTGTTTCTGCTTCATGTGTAGATTTCCTGCTATAGACTTGAAAAGATTTTTTTTTTTCATTCAAGAAGTAATTTGATTTTTAGGTGTATAGATTTTAGTAGGTTTTTCCTATATTATATGTCTATATGAGTGGGTATATACCATGTGTGTCTTTCTGCTTCTGGGATAGCTCACTCAGGATGATCTTTTCCAGTTCCCACCATTTACCTGCAAATTTCATGATTTCCTTGTTTTTTATTGCTGAGTAATATTCCACTGTGTAGATTTACCACAATTTCTGTATCCATTCTTCTGCTGAGGGACATCTGGGTTGTTTCCAGGTTCTGGCTATTATAAATAAAGCTGCTACAAACATGGTTGAGCTAATGTCCTTATTTTGTACTTGAGCCTCTTTTGAATATATGCCTAGGAGTGGTATAGCTGGATCTTGAGGAAGTGCTATTCCTTGTTGTCTGAGGAAGCACCAGATTGATTTATAGAGTGGTTGTACAAGTTTACATTCCCACCAGCAGTGGAGGAGGGTTTCCCTTTCTTCACAACCTCTCCAGCATGTGTTGTCACTTGAGTTTATGATCTTAGCCATTCTGATGGGTGTAAGGTGAAATCTTACACTAAAATCTATACACCTAAAGAAACTAATCAAGAGGGAGGACTCTTGCTAAAATTCTCAATCCCTATTCAGAAAGGGAAGGAGGATGGACATCAGAAGAAGGAGAAAACAGGGACGAAGTCAGGAGCCTGCCATAGAGGACCTCTGAAAGGCTCTGCCCTGTAGACTATCAATGCAAATGCTGAGACTTATGGCAAACCTACTGTGCAGGGTGCACGGAATCTTATGAAAGAAGTGGGAAACAGTAAGATTTGGAAAGGACAGGAACTCCACAAGGAGAGCAACAGAACAAAAAATCTGAGCACAGGGGTCTTTCCTGATACTGATACTCCAACCAAGGACCATGCATGGAGATAACCTAGGACCCCTGAACAGATGTAGCCCATGGCATTTTAGTGTCCAAGTGAGTTCCATAGTAATGGGAACAGAGACTTTCTCCGACATGAACTGATTGGCCTGCTCTTTAATCACCTCCCCCTGAGGGGGGAGCAGCCTTACCAGGCCACAGAAGATGACACTGCAGCCACTCCTCATGAGATCTAATAGACTAGGATCAGAAGGAAGGAAAAGAATACCTCCCCTACCAGTGGACTTGGGGAGGGGCATGCGTGCAGAAGGAGGAGGAAGAGAGGGATTGGGAGGGGAGGAGGGAGGAAACCACAGGGGGGATACAAAGTGAATAAAGCGTAATTAATAAAGAATTAAAAAAAAGTAGCTTGAAACAGCTTCATTTGTCCTACAACTGTACCTCCTCTACTCTGTGACCACTAGTTTCTGAAGATTGCTTTTATTTTTTATTTTTATTTTATTTTATTTTTTTACTTCTTAGTCTGATTCTCCTTGGTTTATTAAACCAATTTGATTCAGTCATAGAGATTTTGTCCTACACATTAAACCAAAGATGTGTGTTTGACCTAATGTTCTTCTGTCTTCTATCCATTTCAGGGTTGTAATGCTCCCTTTAAAAATGGACATATCTAGTCATAGACTTTAAATACTGCTCCTTTCTCAATTGCTTGTGCAGCATCGCAGATTTCATCAAGGCTCATAGCCAGGCTGCTTTCTTTTTTAAATTAAATTTAAGTTTCACATAAGAGCTAACCTCACAAAAAGATAATCTGCTTATGTTATAGCTTCAAAGATTTTAAATGCATTTACTTTATAACTTGTGCTTATCACCTTGCAAAATATCTAATGGGTATTTTTTGAACAATTGACCTCACAGAGCTTCACAGCCTTCTTTCCCCAGAGGTATAGTCTTTCCTCACTTTGTGATCACCCTGTTTTGGATAATATCAGTTTAACAGTGTAAAGGGCTTTTGGGCTAATGAGCTAGTAATTGTCTGTGGACTACAGTATTTTACTTCCAGTGTGCACTCCTTTCTTTTTGTGATGCTCCTCAGAAGTGGATCAACCTTTAAAGACACTGGGTGCATTGAATATATTTATGTGATAGTCAGTGAAAACTAAATAATGCTATGGCAAATGTTCACATATATGTTTTATTAAGGAGTCATTACTGTCCATTTCCCACCCAGGAAAATTACCATATACATGGAAAAAGTAAAAGCATACACAGATTGTTGTTCTTAACCTAAGTGTACAATATCATTCACTGCCTTCACACTGCATTTCCAGAGCTTAGTAGCCGGCATAGCTCCTACTAGGATGTTATGTATGTCTGATGAATGAAATTACTTGGAGGAATGATTTCAGGATAGAAGAGGAAGCAGAAGCAGAAGACTAAATGAAGCCCTGCATGACTGACTAGCAAGGCCTGGATTGTGCCAGAAATTTATTCTGTATCATGACTTCCTCTCAGCACTAAAGACAAAAGCAACTTTTAAAATTATAGAAAATGAATATATTTTTGTCATGAATGGCAATATTTCTTTCATTTTTTGTTGCTGAATAATATTCCAACCTATATACACTGTTTACATATAGTGTGTGTGTATGTACAGGTTAACTATGTCTGTTTGTTTTAGAAAAATAAATCTGACTAATCAAATAATATTATTCAAAGTATTTCAAATTTGAAATACTGTTACCTAACAGGTACTAGTTAGTGGTTTCCACTCTTCAGCATGTACCGCATTTTAAACAGAGCACTGTTCTTTGCTGAGTAGAAAAAAAAGAGAAGTATTTTCTTTGTCTTAAAACTATTAAAAATCTATTTAAAGGAACAATGGGACAGTGGCAATGCTGTGAAGTCACTTGAGAACAGATGTGAAATTCTCTATTGGCTATTCATCATGCAAATCACATTGTCTTAGACTGTCTGAAATTCTGTCTTGATAAAGTTTCTTGCTACTAAATTTTAATATTGAACTAACACCCCAGCAATTTCTTTTTGGAATAGAATAAGCCAATGGAAACAGATATATTACTTAATAAATTAGTTTAGTTTTTTTTGGCGGGGAGGGGAAAGAAATCACAGAAATCGATTTTCTTTTCAGCTGAGTCATGACATTTCTTTAGCAATATCTGTGTTCTTTCATGTAAGCCCTGTAGTCACAGCAGGTTGTCAGAGTGAGTATTTTTGTTATCAGGCACTTCGTGTCAGTCCCATGAATTTCCAGTTCTTTCCTTTAGCCTGTGTTCAATGCTAAGGATGAGTGAGAACGACAAAGTTTTAATACCACGTCTTCTTTGCCCAGCTTCTAATGTAACTCTATATTCAAATGGCGAGGTGTTCCCTGGGATCCCAGCTAGTGCCATCTATATGCTCAGACCAGTGTTCACAACAACCTACACTGAGATCATTGAAAAGACTCTATTTATGTGAACCTCGTCTATGCTGATGCTTCACAGGTGTCCTCAAAATAGCACAAATGTGATTCAGTTTGTCTAAAAGGAATGTTTCCCAGTTTTATTCCTGAGAATGACGATCTGGTGTGCAGATTTGATTCCTTGCCTGGAGATTAATTCAACCTCTGGGAAAAGAACTAAAATTTTTATTTTAAAATCATGAGAAAATTGAAATAAATCGGTGACTACAATTTCCAGTAAGACGCTGATCAATACGTACACAGACAGAAAACTGACAGTGTTTATGCATGTGCACACTGTGTTCGCAGCATATGAAGCTTACATACAATTATAGACCAGATAAATTCTTATAAAAGCATTCATCCTTTCGTCAGCTGGCCCCTTCTCAGCTTTCAGAATACGCTTCATTGTGTTTTCTACACCATAATAGGTCTTGTTAAATGAGCTAAACTTTCTAACACCACTGGTGTAGTAATTCACTTTACATCTGTAAAGAAATAAAACTAGGAGCAGGTGAAGCTCTGTTATAGTGACAGAGATTGAAACCCTCTGACTTAAGTTCTACGTCTGTTAATAGTTGCCTTGCCTACATAGGGCAGTAATAAAATCTCCATTCACGTTAACTGATCCATAAAACGAGGATTACTTTTCTGTGTTATACACAACTTGAAAATATTATAATATCTTATGAAAAAGTTGATATAATTTGAATCTTATAAACATGTGTAATATTAAATGTAGTAATAAAACAAATGATGCAACAGGAACAATAAATTCTTTATTCTGTACATTAAGTTATACAAATTTTTGTTTCTTAAATTTTTAAATATATGTACACATTTTTATTAGTTTGTTTTCCTACATATTTACTTTAATTTAACAAATATTAATTGAGCACCTAGTATACACTAACCCCTGACGCTGTCACTGCAGGGAACATAAAATAGGAGACAATGCCTGCTCATGTGGAGCTTACAGTCTTTATTAAGGAAGTAAGAAAGGACCGATTAGTCATACTATAAAGCAAAATATTTATTTCATAAGACAGATACTAAAATGTGATATGGATTTTAGCGAAATTATCGGGTAAAAAGCCAGTATTTGACATAAATGCTTAAGAATGAATAGATATCCCTCTTCCCAGGAACATAAGCTAGAACACATCATTTGACTCCAATTCAAATAATTTAGAAAAAGTGAATGCATTCTAGGGACAGTATTTTTTTTTTTTGTAAAAGCACACTATTAAAAACTTCTTAAAGTGTGACTATACATGTAATCATCTGTACTACAGTCAGTATACAATAGGTAGACAGTGAGGATCCCTGAGAGGGAACCAATAGGTGTGAGGTGCCATGTTCTTGTAGTTCTGATAGGAAAGTAGAACTCTATTTAGAAAGACTAACTTCTCATGGTTATGGGACAGGTTTGAGAATGGAGCATAAAGTTATAAACACAAGTTAAGATGTTGTTGTAAAGTCTGAATTTTGATGTAGGAAGAATGGGGTTAAGAAAGGTTAAATACATCAGAAATGAAAGGCAATGGCGATTAGACTGAAGACATGAGGGAAATGGGTCCAAAGATGACTCAGTGGGTTTACACACAGTGGAACATAGTCCACCGGAAAGTAGGATCTGGAGTAATGGTGGCCATCTTAACAAGAGAGTCTGCAGGAGAATTTCAGAATTCAAGAGGAGTCTTTTTTTAATTATGGAAAGATTTTATTTTGTGTTCTATTAAGATAGACCTACCTGTAATATTTTTCCTAATAATTCAGATGCAGATACTGTTACAAACTTGGAGAACAGATGTGTGTGCTTATTGTTTGTGTGTCTGCACAGACTGATCACAAATACGACAAGCTGTTGGAAGGACACTTGTCTTTCTGGATTTCATTTTATTTCCAGGGACGGAATCTGAAAACAAAACATGGATTGTAGTAGTTGTTTTCTTAACTATGAAGAGGATGCCAATTATCTATTAGGCTTTTTAGGTCAGGGAGTTAATATTAACCTCATATCTATGTTTTAAGATATGGATACCAGGAGAATTAAGTCAATTTGGATATTATCTACTGAGGTAAAATTCTTATAGTAGACCTCTTGGAATATATCCATAATTGAGTTAGAAGAACATGAGCATGAGAGGAAACATAATATCTCATATCATTAGGAAAACTCACAAAACACTGTAACATATTCTGATGTTTTAAATCTTATAATTGCAAGTGTGAAGAGTGTAATCACCAGAAACAACATGAATGAAGAGAATGGATTTCAAGTGAGACCTTTGGAGGTGGCTTCTGAGAGATCCTTAGTGGCAAAAGCAGTCATAGACACTGTTTTGCTCATAAACATTTGAATAAACCAAAAGCCAAAAAGTGTGCTCCGCCTGGCTTTCTGGAGTTCACATGGTATTAAGTGGAGACACATAATAAAACACACCAGCATTGAATTAAAGTTCTGAGAAAGGTTAAAGGGGAAAACAGAGGCTATATAACTGAGTAAACCAACCGTTAATATAAGCACTAGAGATGGAGTCTTAGAGGAGTATATGTATGCAATGAAAGCGCAAAACGGAAGTTGTGTTGGGCATAAAAGCCTTAAGGCTATAGAAGCCGTACTGGAGAAACTCAGGCAAGCTCAGTCTCTGAAAACAAAATAAAGAGCTACTGGCAGGAGGAAGAGTGCTAAAAGGTAGACTACACCCACATTTTAACTTTAATAATTCAGTCCTTATTTGGTGAGCAATGAGAATACATTAGAATATCAAGAAAAAGTGTATTTACTTGCTTATATTCTAAGACAACCGAATAGTCTGCTGTGTAATCCAACCGAATGTAGAAGTCTACACCCAAAAGTCAGGAGCAGGATTTCATAGTAACGTGGTCTACAGTTACTCTGGAGGCACATTGGAAATGGACGATGAAAAAATACATTTAAAATAGATTAAAGAAGCAAAATCAACAAGATGTGCTAATGGAATGAATGCATGAAATAAACTGAGTAATGTCAAGGTTAATTGGCAGGTGTTTATCAGTTACTCTTTGTATCATTCTAGCTATAAGGGAAACTAGAAAAGTGGGAGGATAAACAGAAAAAATGTTGAAACTTTGTCAGTGATAGTGAAAAACCTTATTTTGGCCATACAATTTCTCTTGATCTCATTTCTGACTGTTTGTAAGGCTTGATCAGGTTGGGTAAAACTAGCTTTGTGTATCTATGGATTTAATCTATGTTTAGCTAATTAGACAATGTTTGAGTCGAAAGAACTGGCATTATTAGCACACACCCAAATCAACTGAGATTTCTGAGCCAGAAAGATGAAAAGAAATGTACTGGTGCTGTGGATTGCTTCTATGTTCAATGCATTATTTCCCAGAATGAATAAATACAATGGAAAACCTATAATTGAGATCAACAAATAATTAGTGTGCAGGGAGAATAGATAAATAAATAGGATGTAAAAATAGTCATAACTGCTATCTCCATTATATCTTCTCAGAGAAATTGATATTTTTATTGCATACACAGTGTTTATTATTGCCATTGTTCATGTACATATTGTCATTTTCGGTAACTTTCAAATATGTCTCACTTTTTCCTGAACAATTAATATTTTCAACTCCAACTTTTAATGAAGTGTGCTTCACTAAGTTCAGAATGTTTTGACTGTTTAACTCTGCCAGTGTGTGTGATTATGGGCCATTTTATTTCTGCTTCTATTACTCTAGCTCATCATTAAGAGGTGGGCAGGGAGCTATGCTGTTCCTTCCTGCATTAAGCTTCTATATAGAAAATTTAATGCTATATTTTCAGCCTACATGAATCTAGTAAAGAATCTCTTTTAGATAAGACTCCCTCAACATACACAGAAATTCCTTTCCTCATAATGAACCGTATCCTCTATTCTCTCCCTCCCCACACCCTAGACTTTTTTTTTAAACTATAGAACAACATGTTTAATATTAGAGAAGGGGAGGAGAGATTGAAGAACAAGTACAATCAGATTGAAGAACAGAGGAATAAGAACAGCATGTGTAAAATAATAATAATGTTAGACATATTTTTAACCAGACTATATATAGTGAACATGTTGAAATGTTAATGGCTTAAAAAGTGCCAGCCTGGTTTTTGAAAACAGAAACTTGGCCTTTCACTCTAAGGCACAGTTCTGAGGCTGGGTTTCCCAAAGCTGTCTTTAAATCAAAAGGCAGAATTACATCTGGATGGTGATTCCAGAAGGTTCCAGTAGAGGTCCAGGAAGTGAGAAACAGAAATTAAGGTAGGTAACTGATGAAAACTTGCTCTTAACCCAAGGGCACTGTAGGTGATGAACTTGACTCTATTGGTGGACTCTAGAAGTTTTCAAACTGGACAGAACTAGTCTCTGCCAAGGCTGGCAGCTCACAGCTGTGGCTTGTGTAGGGCATGGGATGGGATGGGACATTGTTTGGTTGTAATATAGTGTCTGAGGGTAGAGATAGGGTAGTAGAGTGGAGCATTAGCAGGTTGAAAGGCAACTATTAACAGGCATAGGCTGGGGTCAGGAGTAGCCTGGTTGTGAATGGGTGGTTAAGGGTAGCAGGTAGAAGCATGGGGTGGAGTTGGTGGGGCATCCGGATGTGGCTGTGATAACTTTATTCAGCATGTTGAACTACAATCATGAGTGGAGCCTGGCTCTGAAGAAACTTCTTGTCAGTCCTCAGATTTAGTGTGCTTCACTAAGTTCAGAATGTTTTGACTGTTTAACCTACTTGCTTTACTGTCAGCGTGTGTAATTATGGGTCATTTTATTTCTGCTTCCATTACTCCAGCTCATCCCTAAGAGATGGGCAGGGAGCTGCACTGTTTCTTCCTACATTAAGCTTCTGTAAAGGGAATTTAATGCTCTATTTTCAGCATACCTGAATCTAGTAAAAACTTCATTTACAGAAGACCCTCAACATGCACATGAATTCCTTTCCTTACAATCTCTTTAAAAATTGCCAGTTAAAATCAGGATCACTGAAAAAAAAAAAAAGCAATGACCACAAATGCTCCTGAGAATACACCGAAACTAGAGCATTCATTCATTGGTGGTAGGAATATAAAATGTCAGGCAGCCTTAGAAAACTTAGTAGGTATTTACAAAACCAAATATACAATCACCATACAACCAAGCAGGTGTACTTAAAGACATTTATTGTAAAAACAAAAAAAAAATTACAGAAAATTAGACATGAATGTTTTCTTTAGTTTTTTTGTTTGTTTGTTTGTTTGTTTGTTTGTTTTTGAAGAGCCCCATAATGGAAAAAAAAAAACAAAACATTCCCTTCTTTGGGTGAATGCTTACATAAACTATCCCACAGCTAAACAATGCAACATTCAGTAATAAAATGTGAACTATTGTTAACAACAAAAATCCATAGAATTAGGGTGATAGAAGAAACATCCTGAAATGTAAACATTATGCAATATCATCTCTCTGTATTTTTGCAGTGGCCAAGTGAGAGGGCAGTGGTTCTCAGAAAGGCAGCACTAAAAGACCAATGTGACTGAAATAATTGTGTTTTGACAATGATAATGGACACCTCGAGCTACAGAAATAATACCAGAGCAACTCTCTCTCTCACACACACACACAAACACAGAGAGAGAGAAAGAGAGAGAGAGAGAGAGAGAGAGAGAGAGAGAGAGACATAACCAAAACCTGGGAACGTGTCCAAATGGCTCTGGCTAGTGTCAGCAGTGCCGTTGCGACAGTTTACAGCAGCTTTGAAGGACATCATTTAGAAAAGTAGATAAAAAGTCTATGAAATATATGTATTACTTGATAGGAACTGCATGTGAAACTAATTATGACCTCAAAGGTTTAGGTTAAAAGAGGTCAATCTAAACAAACAAACAAACAGGTCAATTTATATGGGGAGAATATTGACACATATATAAAATATTAATTTCCAGCTTGTCTTTACTCACTAAAAATAGTTTATAATTTCTAAATTTATTTTAAAGTTTCCTTAAAATAAACAAGACTATTCAGAAATTCCTTATAATATCAGTGAATTTACTTTAGTTAGAGGCTAATGTAATTCATGTAGGGTTAAGAAAATATAGTAAGATCTTTGAATCAATAAAATATCATGGAAAATTACCTCCTGT
This sequence comes from Psammomys obesus, assembly GCF_907164565.1. Lineage (NCBI taxonomy): Eukaryota > Metazoa > Chordata > Mammalia > Rodentia > Muridae > Psammomys > Psammomys obesus. The sequence goes on along the minus strand of NW_026596166.1, from coordinate 14,201,570 downwards.
ATATATTTAATATAAAATAAGGAACAGCATGAAAAGATCATTTGTGGAAACAATTTTCATAGAAAATTATTATTTAAGTTATTTAAAATGTTTGTATCACTTTACTATGTCAATATCTAAAAGTTAAAGATCACTGGAAACACTTGGTGAGTATTGCTCTATTTAAATAGTATGTCATCAAGGGGGAAACTACTATTGAAACACTTTCATCTGATCAAATCAAGGTCATACAGTTACTGGAGGTAAGATCATAATCTGAAATCATGTTGTTTCCACAAAACTTCTCAAACTGTACATCACATACATTAGAATTATTTTTATTTAAAAATCAAGCAAGTTCTGTGTTTATGTACACTGATGGATGATAAATGGATGTAGCTGTTGGTGTGTGTGTATGTTGACATTCGAGTTTGAATCCTTGTGTGTGCTCATAAGCTTGTGGGGCCAAAGGTGGAGCATTATCACTCCTTAATCACTCTCAACCATTGTATTTTGAGGCAGGCTCTCTCACTGAACCTGAAGCACGTAAATTCAGCTAGTCTGACAGGTCAATGAGTTTCAAGGATCTGCCTGTCTTCACTAGCCCAAGTTGAGAGTATCAGAATTAATTAAGCCACTGTTTCTCCTATCCCTACAAGTCTGTGAACCAAAACCTCCTTCTTGGTAAAATCATGGGCTCTTAATTTTCCAGGATTCTCTCTAGAGATTATAATTAACATTAAAATGTGAGGCCAACTGTATTCTGGGTCATAGAGGTTTCCTGGAAGGCTCAAATAAGATGACTGGTCAACATGTGTGTGTGTATATATATATATACACACACACACACACACATACATATATATTGCCATTGTTTTATTAATCTTTTCTTAAAGATTTGTTATTATTATTATTATTGTTTCTTGTGTGTGTTTGCGTGTGTGTGTGCTTGAATGCTTGAGCGCTTTGTGTGCACGGAGGCCTGCAGAAGCTATGAGAGAGAAGTGGCTAATATCTTGTAACTAGAATTATAGGCAGTTGTTAGCTGTCTAACATGTGTGTTGGTAATTGAACTTGGGTCTTCTGGAAGAACAGTATGCACTCTCGATTTCAGAGACATCTCTCCTGCCCTATTACTTCATTAATCCTAAAATTCAGGTTTTAGTTACAATTTGTTGTCTTTGAAATAAGACTGCCTGTTATAATTGGTAGCATCTTGCTAGGAAAAAAAAAACACAAAGCAAACGCTTTGTTATTTTGAGTAGTACAGAGAATAAATCTGTTTTAAATTTGCTGGTGCATAGATGTTCACTGGATAACTAACATATAGGATCCTGTGTATTACACACTGTTCTTTTAAATCCTGGATCACAAATGAAGTTGTGCACAGGCTTGTCATGAGAGGTGTAATGCTGAAAGCGAGACAGCCCATCCCATGTATGTATATTCACACAGCTAACGAGTGAGTAATTAGTCTTCAGGGGTTATGGTAGATGAAATGATGCAACTGGAAGCATTTTGGAAATGACAGATCATGTAAATAATATGGGTGGCTCAGTAAGCAATGTTATTGCATAAATTGGAAATAATTCCAAAGGCTCATTTCCAAACATGTCATGTGTGCAAACTGACATATAAGGTGGCAATAGACTTTCAGTAATAAACTTTTTCTTTAAAAGCCATTAGCACACTAAGAGAGAGTAAGTGCTCAATGATGTTTTGGCATCCTTAGTTCAAAGCTCTTTTTTTTAATTACATTTTTTACTTTTTTATATTAACTACACTTTATTCACTTTGTATCCCAGCTGTAACACTCTCCTTCATTCTCTCCCAGTCCCATCCTCCCTCCCTCATCTCTCCCATATGCCTCTCTAGGTCCACTGATAGGGGAGGTCCTCCTCCCCAGGGGAGTTCAAAGCTCCTTAAGTGCCTTCCAAAGTCTTTTGTGCTCTGCCTCCTATCAGCCATTTGGAATATTGTATTCCATCAGTCATTTGGAATACCTTATTGCAGTGTTGCCAGTTCTTTATTTTACAGGAGAGAGGCAGAGCTGAAGGAGCATAAACATAGAAAGTCATACAAAAATTGACGCAGAGGATGGGCAGAAGCAGTTTACGTGGTGAACTTGCTTGATGAAGGACACATTAAAGTGAAATGTACTCTAGGCTAGCCTACAGCTGGTTATGAAATCACATGGGAAGGAGAAGATCCCCAGATCAGCTAAGCTGAACTTACAGCGAGTATAAAGAAAAGAAGAGAAAGGTGTGCATATAGTTAAATATTCACAGAAAGTTTATTGCAAATCTTTTAAGAGCTTACTGAATTCATTTAAACTTTTCATTCTTTCCTTTCTTCTTTCCTTCTTTCCTCTCTTTCTCCCTCCCTCCCTTCCTTTTTTGTACATGTTTATCTATCTAAAAATATTGAGAAATTCTTCTTTCCTCATCTACTTATGTGAATAGTGTATTTTAGTTCATTGTAAGGTACATTATCCATAGACTTTCATAGTACTCATCTCTCTGGGAACCACTGTTGGTTTCTACTACAGTCCTCACCACTCTATTGTTTGACTTTCCTCAGACACCTGACAGCCTTGTGTGCCTCTAACTCCATCTGCACTGCCTGTACTGGGGATGCAGTCTCAGGTCTCCTGGGGTTACTATGGGAATAGCATCCTGGACCCTGCATGTCTTTGTTTTATGCTTCACTTCTTGTTCCTTAGCTCTTACCAAAATGTCCACTGTGTTCTCATCCTAGTTTTCTCTCTGAAAGGCTGTGTGGATGGACAACTGCTACTCTCAAGTGGCAGGAACTGATTTCTCTGAGAGTGTTTGTAATTTGAAAGGGGGCATCGTGGAGAAATCACCGCTAAGAGCAGAGGAATAGACAGGTGAGTAAGGAATTACAAGCTTCATGGAGGTTACAGAACCAGAACTAGTACCCATCCAGTATCCCCAGTAGCTCAAAACTGTAAAAGGCCTTTGGGACACTTGCAAAATTCTGTTGAAATCATAATGTCATGAAAACCTAATCAACAAAGAAGATGGATGTTCATTCATTAGCAGATTTTAACACACAAAATGCCCTCATCACTTCCTTAAGTGCTGCATTGCTGCTGCATGACAGCATCATGCCATTCTTCAGTTTTGAGTTCATTGACTTGCTAAGTTGTGAGGTCTAGTGAATTTAGCGATAGAATTCAAAACAGAAACAAATGTAAAAGAGGATTTACTGTCTCTGCTTAGTACTGTTTTGACTTTGACTATTATTCCTTTGACTTTTGTACCATGTTTCCTTACCATATATTTTCAGAAACAGATTTTTTTTTTTTTTTTTTTTTTTTTTTTTGCTTGAAATGAGGTCTTGTTCCATAGTGCTGGCTGGCCTAGAACTCACTATGTAGCAGCTCAGCGTGACTTGAAATTGTGGTGCTTTTCCTGTGCTTAGCCTTCTGAGAACTGAGATCCCGTGTGTGAGCAACCATGCCTGGGTTACATACTATTATTATTATTATTATTATTATTATTTTACAATTTTGTTTTTGTAATTTAAATTATCAAACATGTCTGAAAGTGATTGCTGCATACTATATTTGCTTTTATTAGGTAACTGGAGCACAGGGCAGTACTGCAGCAGATACAGAAATTGGACTTTGAATTAAAACAGAACTCCTATGTCCTCAGTAGACTAAGCAAAGAAACAAAAACCATTCAGTCTATAATTAATCAACTATAGTTGAAGGAAGAGACCATAGAAAGTATTATTTCCATGTTTATTCTGGGCTTCTGACAAAACCATTTTAAATTAGTCTAATTTTTCTAGGTTAACGTGAGTTTTCTGGCAAAGGTAACATCAGTGCTCTGGCCATGAACAAATGAGGTGGGCCTTCTGCTTCTTGCCTCTAATTTTCATTTTTATCTTATTTTATTTTAATTTTATTTCACTATCAAATTTCAACACAGAAAAGACCCCCTTTTGGCTGTTTGGATGCTGGAAGATCCAGAGTTCAAACTACGCCTCACCTACAAAGTGAGTTTGAGCCCAGCCTGTGCTATCTGAGAGCCTGTATCAAAAACAAAACAAAACAAAACAAAACAAAACAAAACAAAACAGAAAAATTGTTATTGCCCATTAAATTAAAAAACACCAGATACTTGTTCTGAAAACAAAACTCTTGCAACAATTAGATATTTTTCTTACTGCACATGACATACTTTCTGTTTATAAAATTTGAATGTTTTCATAATTTAAAGATAAAAATTCTGAGTGTTTTCTAGTCTTTTGAGTTTATTTCAAATATAAGTTAATCAGTAATAAATCACGCTGCATTCTTCATAGAACCCAGACTCACATCTTACCTCATTTCTATTGTAGAAATAAAAACATGGATAGGCAGCTTTGCCACAGATGACATTACAGTTTCTTTAGAGAAACAAAAATCCATAGTACTAAGGAATAATTCCTGGTATCTTAGGAAATAAAAAATGGATAATACCTATAAAAAGACCATTTTATAAATTAAAATGGCTGTGGAGAATGCAGAGTAATTTAACACAGAGTGAAGGAGTCATTGTTAGGAAGCCAATTTTGAAACACAATTAATGGGTTTAAGTATTAATTAATTATAACTCTCTTTCCAAACGTTCAAGGGTTTACTTAGAGGTGTAATGGCAAAGATGGAGAAAAATTAAGCTGATCAGGCAGTAAGGTAACAATGGCTGGTACCCGTTTTCTGAATTCCATTAATGCTTTGATCCCCACTCATGGTGGAGCCATGTACTTTCTACCTCAGGAAAACTCACAGTTAGCTGACAGCGTCCTTGTGAACAGGTGAATAGAGCAGTCTCCATGAATAAGGGTAGCACCACCCAGCTGCGATCATTGTAACATCAAGCTGCGGTCACTTCATGCAATGGCTCACACAGAAGCCTAGCTACTGTGCCACGTGACAAGGCCATAGTTCTTAACTCACAGATTCTAGTGTCTGCTAGTTTAACACAGAAACACAAAATGGTCTCTCACAGAGGATGTAAGAATCAACACAAATCTTGAAGATCTATCGTGTTCACTGTGGTATGGAGTCTATAAAAGGCTACTTAATTGTAAAAGAAATGATGGTTCGTTCATTTTAATTGCATCCTAAGTGTCATTTCTTGTTGTTGTTTCTAACTTAATTTTTTTCTAAGTAACTGAAAGCAGAAAATTTCCCCAAACACTAATAGAGTATTTAACATAATTTCATTTATTGAAAAAAAATCCAAAGAAAAATAACATAGAGCTATCTGAAACTATTTGGAAGAAGGAAAATATCAAAATGTAAATTTAAGTTAAACCTAAATCTTGTGGTTTTCCAATGTAACTCATTTTTCATATAAATGTAACACAATGCATATTTGATTAAACTTACACATTTAAATATACTGGTGAGACTCAAGAAATAAAAATGATAGCCTGGAAATCCAGGGCAATAACGAAGAGCCATACAAAAACAAGCAAAACTACCAAGCTTATCTCTACTCATAGAATTTCCCATTATTTTATTGAAAAATAAGAATACATTTCAAATCAACTCATGGAAAATTAGTACAATGGAAATTAAATTCAATCAGTTGTAAATATATCCTTGAGAAAACTATTGCAGTTTCTCCCCAGAGTTTAACCTCAGCCCTAGGTCCAAATTTTGGATTCCAGTTTGAGATTCCAGATATGGGTTCATAGTAGTGAAATCACTACTCATATTTTTTTTTCAGCTTTAAATGAACCTCTGCTCATAAAATAACCCATACAGAATTGTGTGGAAACTTTATCTCTCACTTCTATTTCCAAGCAGACATCAACCCACCAGGGACCTTTCCAGCTGACATACTTCACATTATAGTATCAAGCTTCTAAATTTTTCTTTGCTCATGTAATAACATACACAATTATATGTAGATATACTATGAATACTCAGCCAACTTCTGAGATTAGATTTGAAAAAAAATGAAATTATATTTAGTAGTTTCTCTCCCCGAAGACAGAGTAGAAAATGACACACATTTCTTTCTAAAAATAATGCTAAGAGAATGAATTAAATGGGCTAGCCACAAAGGTAATGTTGTAGGAAGAGAAATAGCTTGGGATTGAACCCTATCATTTTATTGTTTTCACAGAAAATGCAATAACTCCTCATTGAAATCAACTGCCCATTTGCAAGAAGGGTGTGCCTTCTGCTTTGTTGAGACACAGCTGAAACAGTGGAAGTCATCATCAACCATAATGTATTTTGGGGCAGGAATTTTTTTCCAGTTTAAATGTCTATTCAGTGGCCCTGATACTTGAAAGGCACGTTAAAAAAAGAAATGGGGGGGTTGTGATAAAGGACACATATTTAGAAGAATCATTTGTAAAGTTTACCAAAAATCAGATCAGTCTGTCACCAACTTTAAAATGACCAATAAAAAAACAAAATTAAAATAATTCTGAGTAATACCACAGTTTACAGACTTAAGTACAGAACTAAACGAATTAATTATTCTTCAAATTACACATTTTGTTGGCAGATAAGTTTATTATTATAAAATATTTAAAATAAAATTGCATGTTTTTTGAAAAGTTTAGTACAGCTGTAATTTATATTTCATCATATTTCCAAGTACGAAAGTAAATAATGGAATTATTTTCATTGTATATTACATGGTATAACAGACTGGCTAGGTTCTAATTCAGATATAATTCATTGCTATGCTGAGTCAGTTCTGTGGGAAATGCGAAATGATGTGCCATTAGTGTCAAGGTCCGCAGCCTGACATTGTAACCATGCCTCATCAGTTCTCTTAAAGAAATGTAATCACGGGCCGAACTCTTGATCTGTTGACTACCACAAGCCATATGGAACAGGGACCAGAGTAGACCAGGAAGAAATATAATCCAAGATGGAACTATAAAAACAGATGACAGGAAAATAGGTAGGAAATGGAAAAGCAAGGGTAGGTTTGTATGTAAAGCATCTAAAAACGACTCTGTTTTGTTTTGTTTTGTTTTTTTAAAGCAAAGGTAAGTCGGTTATTTTTTTTTTTTCAAAACTGCATAGTCCATGATTTTTTACTACATCCCACAACTGTGATTGAGTTATATCTTTCTCTCAGTTCTAGGTTTGAGAAAGGGGATCATATTTGGCACCCGCTGGCACTTCTGGCAACTTCAGTCAATGTAGTGACATTCACATTCCTCTCAGCTCTAGTGTCTCCCTTCATTTCACTATATGACTATGCTAACTGCAATTAAAATAGGCCCAGTTGTAGAAATGCCAACATGTAAAGAAACAAGGTTGGAATGGTGAAAGTGGTACTGCTCCTGCTTAATAGAGATCAATTGTTGTCAATAAATGGAAATTACATGGTATATTGTTTCTCCCAGAAAATGAAACCCTGGCTGCTAGATGCTTTCTCATTAAAAACAAAAACCCAACAGGCTTCTCTTCATTTTAGGCTGACCCACTAGCGAAACGGTAAGAGGAAGGTATTATTGAATCGAGTTTCTGATAAACACGATGATGTTAGCAAGGGGAGGGTGTTTTAGGGGTTTCGTGACTGTTAGTTCTATTAAAGATGAGGTGATTTCACAAAAATTTCCAGTTCAATGATGCAAATCATTTACATTTTTCCAATTTTTAGCCACTTACAGTCAGTTAAAGCAACTGAGCATTTGACCTGAAGTAAAAACAGAGATTCTGTGTGTTGGTTTGTCCAGAGGATATAAATCTCATGAGATACCCATTTTATCACAGTCTCCCTAGTCTGCTTGCTCTCACCCCTGGTTGCCCCTGTTCTTCACAATCATCTGCAACTTCTTGGAAGTTTAATAAAAATTAATTTTGAAGTACCAGCCAGTTCTCATGAACTTCCAAAGTGTGTGTGTGTGTGTGTGTGTGTGTGTGTGTGTGGTGTTTTAACTGTGTGAAAATTTAGGAAAGATTTTAGTATTTGATAAATGCTCAATGATACAATTGAAAGTTTTAGTCACAGCAGCTTCCTTGCTTGAGATAATTTGGAAGACAAGACAAGACAAAACAAAAACCTGTTATTTTTCTTGAAATGAAATGTACATTTTCCAATATTCAGTATTAAGGGGTCCTTTTCATTTAGATTTATTTACAAAAGCCTTATTCAAATCAACTTAAAGATAATTGAAAGAAAATGGCAAATTAAACCTCTCTTTAAAGTGAAAGACACTTATTAGTGTCTTGGCAAAGAGAATGCGAAATGTAAGAACTAACAAAATAAAATAATATCGTGTCTTTCAAATCTTGGGTAGTTCTGAGATGCAGTTAGTTGCAGGTGAACAGAGATTTCTCAGAAGATAAGCGTCCCAGATATCACTTACTTGAAATCTTTGGTTTGATATAATGGATGACTTTGACAATTTGAAAAAAATTCAATGTGGCTAATTAACTCAAATAAATTATAATAATCATTTGCTTCTTTTGTTAGATTTAAAAGATGTGGTTTAACTTGACTTTATTACTGCTTAGGTATTCTGAAGTGTCCCCTTTTGAACTGACCATGAAATTACACATTAAATTTCAACCTGCATTTGGTTTGTATGTTACCTATTAAAGGTATATTTTCTACACGTATTACAGGTAAAGGAGAACGCATCAAGTGCTCTTACTAAATTTTCTTCCTGAAGACATTAATTGTGTATGAAGCACTAAAGGTTTAGTCCAAGATAACATAACCAATAAATTGCATAACTAATCTCATTTTAATGATAAGTGAATATTGCCCAACAAACACACATACTGCTTTTTTATACCTTACCTGGAAAGAGGCTTTATTGAACAGAGCTGTAAAATTATATTTTAAGTTGAATTATTGAATTTGCACAAACATTTCTACAGTAGTTTTAAAAAGAAATCAGGCTTTGTCATTTTCCACTACATTTTGTTGTGCTTTTTGTATTAATATTTGCAAATTCTGCAATTTAATACTAAGATCCCAATTACTTGCATAATCATTATTTTTTTTAAATCCTGGGATGTTGAAAGAACAGATAATAATAATATTCTTCTTTAGACAAAAGTCTTTTTAAATGAAGTTAAAAGTTGAGATAATTTAAGGAAAAAGATCTTCAAATTGTCATAACCAACAGGTTTAAGTGAAATTTACAATGCATTGGAAAACTGGCTGGTTAAAGGTATGGTTTGTCCTCAGGTAGCTCAAAATCATTTTTACAGGTTTTTGTTTTTTTGTAAAAGTGTTTTTAATCTTGTTAAAATAATAAAATAATATTTCACAATTTGCACAGAGTCTGACTAAAGGGCAGAGGCGTATTACCCTCCGTTTCTAGAATAAAGCCAGATTTTTCAGGCCCAGTTCCGCGGCAGAGTTCGTATGCACGGCAATCTCAAACATTTCCTTGTTCCCTCTAAAGGCAGGGCCAATTTCATTTCAAATGGAGGTTAGAGTAAAAAATAAAACAAAAATAAAAAGAAATCACTTCTGCGTTTTACCACCTTTTGCGCTAAGTATTATCTCAACAACCTTTCGCTCTGGTTGACCCATTTAATAACCTGGAAGAAAAAAGTGTTGCTCCCATGTGTGGTCTCAGTGGAAGTTATTTTCTATGGACATTAAGCCGAAAGGCCATGGCTGTCTAGGAGGTGAAACAAATAATCTTGTCTACATGGGTTTACGCAGCAGCGTGGGTCCTTCTTCAGAAGCGGCTGGGGTGTCTGGCCAGTAATTTGCACATGTAGGCTGTGTCGTCTGTTTACAAAATAGTTTTTACACAAACCACTGTTAGCAGTGCAAGCTTCTGAGTTGAAAATTATTCAGGCTTGTTTCATTGAAGGCACTTGGTTTCCATGGCAATTTATAAAAGATGGTGGTTTGGTTTCTTCATAGGAACAGATGACGTAGTTTGGGTGTTCAAGTGGCCGCAAGCAAACTCCGATAAGCCTGTGTAATATGTAAGCCCAGGTTTACCATCCTGGATAGTAGTGCATGCAAAAAGAGACATCATACAGTTATATAGCTTAGCCATGGGAGTGAGAAAAAAAGAAAAAGGAAACAAACAAACAAACAAACAAAAGAACTACAACAAACAGTAACAACAACAACAAAAACCTGGAACAACAGTGAAAGTGGGGTGGGGCAAGTTGGGGAGGAACATGAAACCTTTAAATAATTCTGCGTCTGGAGCATTTTCAAGGAAGGGTAACAGCCAAAGGTAAAAGGGCCTACATTTATTTAATTCTCTACATAAAACCTTCTCGAAAGGAAAATAAATGCCAGCTCTCCACGTACCCTGTTTACAGTGAGGTTTTTGTTGGCAGGCCATTAGGTTTCCATGGTAACAAGCAAACTATTCATTTGAAACAAAACCAGCCATGACTTTGTGCTTTGACGAGGATTTCTATAGCTCTTTTTTTTCTTCTTTTTCTTTCTTTCTTTTTCTTTTTTTTTTTTTTTCTTTTTTCCAGAGTTCAACCAGATGAAGCTGTAATCATTTTAGCCACAAAAGCACCTGAAGGTCTCTTTTGTACCCAGGCCAGGATTATCTTCTATATGTAGTTTGGAATAAGTTATATTTCCGTGATGTCTTTTTATCCCCAGTGCTTAAAAAATGGTGTTCTTATTATTTAATTTTTTGAGTCAGTAGTCAGTGGAGGAATCTTTGGTAGTTTGTTTTTGTTTGTTTGTTTTTGTTTTTTGTTTTTTTCAGTGTCCATTTACAAAGACTCTTTCTTCATGCCAGTGCCTGGTAAATCTTTTATAGCCCCTGCCAGGATAAGGTCACCTTCGAGGACTTAAGATAGAGATGAGGATGATAACTGGAAAAAGCCATATATGAACTAAGATCCCAACAGCACCATCCACGGAATCTAAAGATAAAGAAGTACCCAGAACCATCATTAAGGACATAAACATTTCATGTAGCTACTCATGGAGCTTTTGTGAACTAATAAATTCAATACTTGGAAAATAATTTTAGAAAAAAAATGGTTTTGCATTATAAATCATATTTCTAAGACAAGCAGAAGGGGGAAAACAGCCTAAATGTACAGTTATGAACATGGCAGACACACATTTCTCTGTGCTAATTTAAAAATCATGTACATGAGAATGTTCTAGAGTATGATATCGAAAACATGGTAGGCTCTCACAGTCATTTCCTGTAACTACGCTAACTCCTGCTTTCTTCGCTTGTTTTCCCCATTTGTAAAGTTTACTTCAATTTACCAAATTAAATTTGTTTAAGTTTTATTGAAACATTAGAAACATAAATTTTGGATGCAATGTTTATATGCCTTCTGTTAGTGTAAGGTTAACGTTGCCTAATGGATGCGGCATCATAAATGCCACCATCTGAAGAGAGTGCACAGTTCTCTGTGTTCTAGGCAAATTGGGTTCATGTGGGTGTAACTGAACCTTTCTCAAAGTGAAAATCCAGAAAGTTTTTCTTTAAACGTGCATTTTAAATGCTAAGCATTATAAAAAGCAACCACAGTCTGCTGCTGTGTTTTTTTTTGTTTGTTTGTTTTTGTTTTTGTTTTTGTTTTTGTTTTTCAATGCTAAACAATGTAGTTAATTAGGTCCTGGAAGCTGTAACTGCATTGCTGATTTTCAATATCTAGAATGTAATAATTTTTTTCATAAATATACCGAGTAAAAAATTCTGGTGTACTCTACACTTGAGTAACATAGAGTTTCAATATATTAAATTATTGATGATTTATTGTGGAAATTTAGGCTGATTACTCCTTCATAGTGTGAGCATAGAATTAAAATTTATAGATAGGTCTAAGAAAATCCTGCACGTGAAATGCATTCCAACAATGATTATAAATACATGTTTCAAATGGATAATGTGAGATGAAGATTTTGGGAGCAGAAATACTTTTAAAATATCATTTCATATTTATTTAAAATTGATCCCAAAGTAGAAAATAAAATTTTGAAGACACTGTTAAAGTATAATATCTAAATTCTAGATAAAAACAAAATTATCTAGCAAGATTGTGGAGTTGATATGGAGTAGATTATATTAGAATAAGTATAGCTACTCCATTACTGAATATACGTACTACATTTCCATATAAGTGTGTAAAAAGAGCAATATTAGCTCCAGGAAATGTATATTTAAACTATTTGGAGTTAAAAGCAGCTTTGTTATATCTGTGCTGTGCGTAGATTTGCCAAATATTTTAATAATAGTTTTGCAACCCCTTCACAACATAGCATAAAGTAATATATTTTATCTGTTTTAAAAATCTCAGTGTTTTGCATAGAATTAAATAGAAATTAGTATCATTTTATGTTACTGCAAATATGGTCCCAGTGCACTAGAAATTTGACTTAACCATACCTCCACTGATTTACAGGCAGAAGTAGTTTTCACTAAAACATTTTCTATGAAATGGAAACGTTACTGTAATTGCTGTTAGATAATTTCCCCATCCCATCAAGTGACACTCAACAGCAGAAACACTCACTCTTAGTTGGTAGATCTTGTTTTGCACACTCTCCTTCTGCGATTGACACATCGTCGATGGCGATGTCACCTTCTATCCCAGGACCTCGAATGCCTTCAAAAATTAGCTACAAACATAACAGATTTATTAGACTGGCTTTATTGTTCTCTAAGCACAGAGCACAACTCTTCCAGAAACATCTTAAGGAATTAATCAGTTATGTTTTCAGTACTGTTTATAAAACCTACCATAGAACCATAACCTACCCTGTCAAATGCTTTGATTTTTTGCAGGTACATAGCACAGGTTCCTTGTGCTCTTTATACTCATCTTTTGACTTCCTGCTGTGATTTCATTTTGAAATTCTGCATCTAAAACTTGATGATATTTATGAATACAAACAATAAATTTGAAGCTAGTGAAAAGCCTTTGGATTTGAGTATTTACAAGAGCTGATCACAAAGGCTCAAGGAATGAGTAGTGGAAGAGCAGATGAGCATGCCAGAAGCCTTTATTTATAAATCCCTGCTATGATAACAAAATAAGCAATTTTAAAATTTTTTAATTATGTAGTCTTGAAGGAGAAAAGATCTTTAGAATTATCATTTTTATTTTCAAGTTATTTCTTTCTTCAAGATTTTTAAAAATACTTTAGGTACTAAAATGTAACTTATTTATTTAGTAGTTTATACTCTCAGAGAAATTTTGGAATATTACTTTTTTCTTTCTAAACAAATATTAACTTAATAAACAACTCTAGTATAAGATAACGCTGGTGTGTGCCTTTTATAAAGCAATCTTATTTTAATATTATTTGAGTGAGGTGTATTTTGAACAGTGTACAAGTTAGCCCTTACTTTTGGTTCCTCTTTGAAAATTGCTCATTGACCATTACATTTAAGATTATTCTTAGAGAATTCAAACTATTTCTGCAAAGCTGATCAATATTGGTCGGCATGCTATGACAAATTTCTCAAATAAAAATTTTCAGTTAGTAAGCATAGACACTAGTAATCATACTTTTTCTTAATGCCCTGCCCTTGACTTACAGATAGCTTGGTAATCAGTCTTTACAGCTTAATAAAGGAAATGTGTTGTGAAGTCTTATTTAACCGATTTAATTTTAAATGTTGTTTTCTGCTTATCCTTTTTATTTATTCATGATGATAATTAAGATTTTACAAAGCTATCTCTGGAAGACATCTCAGATAACCTGTATCACTGAAGATAAAGCAAAAGGACAGGCTAACGTTCAAAGTCTCAGAACTAAGTTTTCAGTTTGTGAATTTTGAGTCTGCAGAAAGTAATTTATATGCTCAGAAAGAAGAAAGTGTCAGGATGGTAACTATGAAGCTATCTGGGAAATGATTGCAAAGAGGTGGAGATGTAAGTATTTTAGGTGACTTCGGTATAGAACCTTACCTGATACAGAATCAGTGATAAAATAAATCAAAATTTCATCAGCCACATCTCTCTTTCACTATGGGACACTGACTCTTTGCTAATTATAGCACAAATAAAGTGTTCTTCTAAGTCAGCTGTGAGATTCCTGCTGAACACTAGCTTAGTTCCACACAAGAAAACATGTTCCACTTTTGATAAAAGAATCATACTTTGTTGAATTAAGATTGTGTGCTGTCAGGGCTGGAGAAATGGCCCAGTGGCTGCTTTTCCAGAGGATCCAAGTTCAATTCCCAACACCTATATGGCAGCTCACAACTGTCTATAACTTCTGTTTCTAGTGATCCCACACCTCTAGACAGACATAATGCAGTCAATACACCAATGTACACAAATTAAAAATAAATAAATTATTTTTAAAAAGATATGTGCTGTCATTAGAATAGATTTTTATTTTATGTATTATAAATGATTGTGCAGCGTTGTGTGGAGCTCCTGTTGCCAGTCATTTTAACTTTACGGAGAATGGAAAAATGACAAGTGTTCTAGCTAGAAATTTTTGGTGTAATAATCAACTATCCCACAATTATCTAGCTCTTTCTTGAAGAATTCTTCTCAATTACTCAGAAGTTAACTTTGAAAAGGTGGTAACAGGGAGTAGGAAAAGAAGAACAGCTGTTGGTGCTTAAGGAGGAAGATACAGGGCTCGCAACACAGCCACGCAGAAGACAAGGACACTGCATTCCTATATGTTTTATGTGACGAGGTGGCGTAAGAATGCAGCATCCAGAGGGTGAGGTAAGATGTTCTGTGTGTGCCACCACTTGGGATTTAAACACTAGAAGCCTGAATCAAAATCTTCATCAGGAAGATGCAGAAGCAACAGCTTTAGTAGTATTCAGATTCTTTTGGCTATGCAAAAGTGACTAGTTTCTTGAAAGTATCAGGCTTTCCTTGGAGTTTACAATTCTGTTCACTTAGTAAACGCTCACTATCTGTAGCCAGAAGCCAATGTAAGATAATAGGCTTATATACTTAAAAATGAAAATAAAAATATAAAATGAACATATTCTCCAAGTCTTTCACAAGCTTCTTGCAGCTGCTTCCTTAGGAATAATTTTAATTTTAATGATCCATCACTATAAAATTTTCTGTAGTCATTGCCTTATACTACTGTTCACTTCTATTTGTTCAGTTATTGCAATAATTATCAAGGTTCCTTTTCTCTTCTTCTTGCCTACCTCACAGCTTGATCAGAGTTGCTGGCTCAGATCTAAGCTTACATTGAATAGAAAAGTCTTGAATCAGGAAAAATGTGAAAGACACCCTATTTGTGGTTAGATGGCAAGGGAGTTGATGGGGAGAGATTACCTAAAATAATTTAATGTGAGCGTTGCTCGCCCTCTAGAATTGTGCTACATTATGTGTCTTAATTACAAATCAACAAGAACTGAAACATACTTTGCCAAGAAGGCTGTCTATACCTAGAGCAATTCCTTACAGGATTGTTTCATCTCTTTATGATACTGAATTGGTGGGATGGTAATAAAAGTTGGCTGATTTTCAGATTACTTACTTTCACTGACTTTCATAACCACTGATAATATCGTTGGTATTAAATTAAATGTAGCAAGCTGATTTTCTTCTATAGGAACCTAGCATGAATTTTAGACACTATATTAGAGTTAAACGAGGGAATTAGTTATCCTTTATTAGTATGATAAAATAATTTCTGACAAAACTCTTGTTACATGTTTAGTGTTTTTAATATTTATTTTTGTTTGTGATTATTAGGAATCCAATTCAGTGGGGGCATAGAAAGCTCTTCTAAGGCATGATTGCATGCTTATTTTTATTTTTTGAGATTATAATACCATTACAGCATTTCTCCACTTTTCGCCCTTCAAACCGTCCAATATAACCCTCTCCACTCTTCTTCAAATTCATGTTCTTCTCTTTCAGTAATTGTTTCTTACACATATATGTTTATACATATACATTCTTAAATATGAACTGCTCAGCATGCATAATATTAGTTGTATGCCTTATTTCAGGACTGTCCATTTGACCTTGGGCAATCAGATGGAATGATCTATAAAGGAGACCACCTCTCCTGCTGCCAGCATTCCTCAAATGCCTGCAGTTGCTTGTGTAGGGCTGAGGGTGTTTCCTATCCACTTTGTCATTTCTACTGGTGTTGTCCTAGTTGCTCATTTTCAGTTTTTAGGTAGTTTGCTATTGAGCTAATTTGGACTTCTTTTGAACTGTTTAGTTTTCACATGAGCATTTATCACATTGTTCTGTTTGTACACTTAATTTTAACTACAAATTAAAAATGTATAGGTAGCTCAAATGTAGCCCATGGCAGCTCAGCCTCCAAGTGGGTTCCCTAGTAAGGGGAGCAGGGGCTGTCTCTGACAGGAACTCAGTGGCTGGCTCTTTGATCACCTCTCCCTGAGGGGAGTGCAGCCTTACCAGGCCATAGAGGAAGACAATGCAGCCAGTCCTGATGAGACCTGATAGGCTAGGGTCAGATAGAAGGGGAAGAGGACCGCCCCTATCAGTGGACTTGTGAAGCGAAGGTGTGTTTGGAAGCATATGAGGGAGGGGATTACAGCTGGAATACACACTGCTAGGTATATACCCAAAGTTTGCTCAAGTACACAAAAGGGATATTTGCTCAACCATGTTTATAGCAGCTTTATTTGTAATAGCCAGAACCTGGAAACAACCCAGATGTCCATCAATGGAGGAATGGGTACAGAAATTGTGGTATTTTTACACAATGGAATACTATTCAGCAATCAAAAAGGAGGAAATCATGAAATTTGCAGGCAAATGGTGGGATCTAGAAAAGATCATCCTGAGTAAAATATCCCAGAAGGAGAAAGACAAACACGGTATATACTCACTAATATAGACCTATAAGATAGGGTAAACATAATGAAATCTATACACCTAAAAAAGATAATCAAGAGAGCAGACATGGGGTAAGATTATCAATCCTCGTTTAGAAAGAGAGATGGGATGCGCATTGAACATATGACAGGAGTCTACTGAGCGCATTTGAAAGACTCTAACTAGCAGTGTTTTCAAAGCAAAGACTCATGACCAAACCTTTGGCAGAGTACAGGGAATCATAAGCAAGAAGGGGAGTTAGTCTGATGAGGAAAGGATAGGAGCTCCACAAGGACCAAATATATCTGAGCACAGGGTCTTTTCAGAGACTGACATTCAACTAAGGACCATGTATGGATACAACCTAGAACCTCTGCTCAGATGTAGCCTGTGGTAGCTCAGTAACCAATTGGTTTCCTATAGTGAAGGAGGAACAAGGACTATTTCTAACAGGAACTCAATGACAGGCTCTTTGGCCTCCCCACCCCCCAAGGGAGGAGCAGTCCTGTTAGGCCACAGAGGAGAGCTTTGCAGCCAGTCCTGAAGATACCTGATAAAACAGGATCAGATGAATGGTGAGGAGGTCCCCCCTATCAGTGGACTTGGCAAGGGGCACGGTGGAGATGAGGGAGGGAGGGAGGGACTGGGAGGGAATGAGGGATCGGGACACGGCTTGGATACAGAGTTAATAAAATGTAACTGATAAGAAAAAAGAAAAAAGTGAATAAATTGTAATGATAAAAATAAATAAATAAATAAATAAATAAACAAATAAATAAATAAATAAATAAATAAATAAATAAATAAGGAAGAATGCATAGGCCATAGTAGATTTAGTAATGACATTAAGACCAAGATCTTGGGGATGGTTATACTTTGTAGGAAAATGTAGATTATAGAAAAAATATGTTTAGATATTTAATACAAAATGTATGTCATACTTGACATTTCAATCCTTTATAAAAATATGCCTTTGTTAGCAAGTTCCAAGTCCAAAATCAAGAAACAGCCACGGAACATTTACTTCTATGTTTTTAAACATGCAGGATATGAAACAACCACTTTGAGAAGAAAGGAATTTTTTTCGGAAAGCTAATTTTTTTCATGTTTGTGAAGTTTCATTATCATTCTGACTACTAGTTCATCACAGTGTTAAAAGTGTTTCTTATTGTGCACTTTTGTGGTCAGATTTGTTTAGTAGATTTGAAGGAGTTAATAGCATGTTGATACAAGAAGACATCCAGGTTTGGTATTTCCAGCAGACACAATTAGGTAAAACCGATTCTTCCTGCACGACCATGTGGACATTATTTAAAATATTTCCTCAGTAGAAGATGAAATTTAAATTTTAGATGTTTTTATACTTTCTGCCTAGAATGCAACAAATGAAGATGTGACAAATACCTCATTAGAAAATTAACTTTTCTAATGGAAAAGGCTGGAAAGATGACTCAAAGATTAAGAGCCCTTGCGCTCTTCCGGGAGAGAAGGGTTCAATTCCCAGCACCCACATGGCAGCTCACAATTGTGTTCCCAGTTTTAAGGGATCCTAGGCCCTCTTCCGGCCTAATTGGCAGAAGGCATAAACATGGTGTACAGATATACGTGGAGGCAAAATATCCACACACAGAAAATATTTTTAATTAAACAAATAATATTAACCCTTGATAGATAACTTCATATGGAATTTTAGAATTACGTCTGCTACTTCCTTACAATTACACCAAACACACAAACTTGTTTCATGCAATAGATTAACAGTTTCTGGTAAACACAGCTCTTCAAAGTATACAAAGTTGACACCATGGAGGCAGACTGATTAAACCACTGTGTTTAGACATCACCTCTCAGTAGGTGAAGAAGAGTTATCTGGAGAGCTATTGAATACAAGTAGTTAAAGGATCACATCATACAATATCTTCAGATAGTGACTTCACTGCTCAGGGAAGCGTTTGTAACTCTTCACAAGTGTTTTCTTTCTGACAAGAGACAGATTTCTTCTGTTTTTTTTTTTTTTTTTTTTTTTTTTACCTCTCAGAGAAGTGTAAATGTTTAAGAGTATGATTTGAGAAATAATTACAAATATCAATGACAAAAATAATGATTTTAATAAATTTATGCATGGCAGAATTAATAATGATATTTATCTTATTGGTTCAACAAATTAACCGAACTGTAAAAGATATGTGAGGTGATACAACCCACTAGACAGGGTAGTCTTGGAATTCTTCCCTGGAGTATACCTTCACAGGATTCTAGCTCATCTTGTTGGGTGTCAGTCTCAAAAGCTTACGATCTGAAATAACAACCTAAGATTGAATTGCAGTGGAATACAGAGAAACAGGGCATATTGTAAGCTATAAATTGGAGGTATTTACCTAAAAGATCTCTCTCTCTCTCTCTCTCTCTCTCTCTCTCTCTCTTATATATATATATTCATGCAGATGTCCATGGAGCAGGAGGCTAGAGCTGGAGTTACAGGTACAGGTTGTGAATTGCCTGATGTGGGTGTGAGTAACTGAGCTAGGTTCTTCTGCAAGAGCAGTATGCACTCTTAACTGACGAGCCATCCCTGCAGCCCTTGAAACTGTATTAAATGGTGAATTCAATCATTCTCTGGGAATCCTAGGTATGGACTTGGCCAGTGTTCATCATCCTGGCCAGTATGTAATAAAGCTTGCTTCAAATTTGGTTCAAAAATTGTGGTAGTGTTCTTATCCTCAGCAGGTGGAGTTACCAGCTGGAAAGATGGTAACCACGAGGACCCAAGTTCAGGTCCCAGCCAGGTATAATCACTTGTACATCTTTAACTCTAGCACTGTGTAGGGCAGAAGCAGGAGAATCTCTCAGGTTTACTAACAATGTAGACAAAGAATGTTGAGCTCCCAGTTCGGGAGCCTCAAAGAAGAAAAGAAAAGAAAAAAGAAAAGAAGAGAAAAAAAGAAAAGAAAAGAAAAGGAAAGCAAGGAAGGAAGGAAAGAAAGAAAGAGGTGAATTCAGCCACCATCATGATACTTTAATAATCCTCCCTTAAAACCTCTTCCTCCTTTCTCATAACTCCCATTCTATTTCATAGCCTACATACACACACACACACACACACACACACACACACACACACACACACACTCAGAGAGAGAGAGAGAGAGAGAGAGAGAGACAGGCAGAATAAACAAATTTAAGGAAACATTAAAATAAATTTCTTCATCGATTCTTGTTATAGCCAGAATCTGGAAGCAACCTAGATGTCCCTCAACTGAGGAATAGATATAGAAATTGTGATACGTTTACACAATAGAATACTATTCAGAAATTAAAAACAAGGAAATCATGAAACTTGCAGGCAAATGGCGGGACTAGAAAAGACCATCCTGAGTGAAGTGACCCAGAAGCAGAAAGACAGGCATGGTACACACTCACTAATAAGCAGATATTAGCTGTATAATATAGAATAAACATACTAAAACCTAGTCCTAAAGAAGCTAAATAACAAGGAGGACCCTAGGTAATATGCTTAACCTTTATTCAGAAGGGCAAACAGGTTAGACATCGGAAGTTGGAGAAAACAAGGAACAGGACAGGAGTCTTCCACAGAGAGCCTCTGAAAGACTCTACTAATCGAGGTATAGAAGCAGAGGCTGAGACTCATACCAAACTTTGGGCAGAGTGCTGGAATCCTTATGGAAGAATAATGAAATTAAAAGACCTGGAGAGGATAGGAACTCCACAGGAAACCAACACAGACAAAAAAAAAAAAAAAAAAAAAACAAAAAAAAAACTGGGCCCAGGGGGTCCTGCAGAGACAGATACTCCAACCAAGGACCTTGCATGGAGAGGACTTAGACCTAGACTCCCTGTTCAAAGGAAGCCCACAGGCTGCTCAGTTTTGAAGTGGGTTTCCCTTGTTAGAGGAGCAGGGGTTCCCTATGAAGTCCTCTCCGTCTTCTCCCCCTATGCCCTTTCCCTAGTCCACTGGGAGATTCAGGAAGGCTGTTGATAAAAAAGAGGGAGGAGACAAAATGTGGTTTTCTTTATTAAATCTGAACTCCTTAAAATATATAGATTGTTTTAAGTAACTTGGACACATCATTGTAAATGTATCACATTATTTAAAAACTTTTATAAATATCCAGCACCCATTAATTTAAAATTCATGATGTTTACTACCCAAATTACTAGATTTTAGTAAAACAAGTTACCCATCACAGCACGAAGAATCAATCTATTAAAACCAACTAAGAACCATGATAGATGTGTACGAGCACATAGAGACTCCAAATATTTAAATATGAGTTGGCCTCAATGTGTTCAAATCATTAACTAGAAAACTGAAACTATCTTGTAAAAAGACTAACATTGAGTTTATAGAGATGAAATGTCCAGTTGCTGAGATAAAAAGTTCACTGAAGGGGACTAAATTCAGAGTAGATATTACTAACAAAGGATCAGTAGATATAAAGGTAGAATACATATTGTTCAAAATCAAACTCAAATTTTTGAACAAAAATCTCAAAAGATAAAATGGAGAAGAAAGAGGTAGGAAGAATCTAGCCAAACCATCCTTAATTTTCATACAATGATTAAACCCATAGGGACAGGAAGTTTAGGAAATTGCATGTACATACAAAGAGAACACATATCAGAGCATATCAAAGCATATATAAATCTAAGCTCTTTCAACCACCGTTAAAGAAAACTTAAATGAACTCAGAGAAATAACCTTGTATAATATACAGAAGAATATATTTATGCACAGCCAGAGATTCACACTTGGACAGAACAGAGAGACAGCAGAAGGACATCATGAAAGTTCTAAAGAAAAACCGCTAAGCAATGCCTAGAGGAAACTTTTTTTTTTTTTTTTTTTTGAAAAATGAAGGTGAACAAGACAATTTTTAAAAGTACAGAAGGTGAAAAGAATCCATCCTCAACAGACCCACACTTCAAGAAATGTCAAATGAAGTCCTTCAGGCCAATCAAAACTGATAGCAGATGAAAGCAGGGACTTCCCAGTGCTATAAATCTCTGAAAAAGTCCAAGGAACACAAGAGAAGGACAGTACATTGAGAACCAACAAATCAACTCTGGTTTCTGTATCGGCACAGAGGGAGCCGAGTACAGCAGAGAGAATTTCTCCAAGGTTTACAAAGACAACTACAAATAGAGTTTGATCAATTTTAACATTCTTGAATTTCTTTGTATGTTCCTGATTGTTTCTGTAAATTTTATGCAAATCTCTGCAGCGACAGAAACCCATTTTCGTGGGTAGCTGACCTGTACATTTTTTGTGAATTTAAACCACCCTTTTGATTTCTGATAATCAAAGATCCTAAAGTCTGTTCTTTTAATCAATAATTATGAGGAACAGGAATTAACTGTTCTAATTAGGTAAGCCTAATTAGAAAAGGGACTGGACAGTGGAAGCCTTTAACTTCAACCTCAGACAATCCTGCTGCTCTGCCTCCCATTTTTTTCCCCTGTGAGATTCTTCTCAGTGCTCATGCTCCAGGGGGGCAAAAGCTTTCTACAGTCTTCACAATGCCTCTTGAAAAATGAACTGGGTTTTCTTGAGAAACCATTAGCCAATCAGCAAGCTCTTGAACTTCCCTTAATGTGAAAGACTGATAGAATAAAAGATCTATTTGAATAAATCTTATTATAATTTAATATTTTCTTGCAGTCAATTCAATTAACTCTGAACATTAAAGGAGTTTTAGTTAAATTCTTTTTTTTTCCTTCAGTTTTCTTATGCTCTCATTTAAATTTCTTACCCTCTGTCTGCAGAATCACCATGGCAGCTTGGACTCTCTACCTATATCCTGAAAACTGGAGGGGCTTCGCTGCTCAGTACAGTGGGGCTCAGGTACACATGCTCTCTGTACCATCCTACTCCCACTTTGGCCGAGCCAACCGACTGCACCCCAAAATTTCTCAGAATACTTCCCACCAGGAGGGTTCCAGTATTTGAGGATGAAGATAGATTCTGTGTGTTTGAGAGCAATGGTATTACCTATTATATGTAAGCAACAAGGAGCTCCCAGGACAAACTCCAGAGGCAGCAGCTCACGCGGTACCTGAGTGAGCTTTGAGACAGTGACATCATGTCTCCAGCCAGCACCTGAGTGTTCCCCAGCTTGGGCGTCATACACAACAAAACAGGCTACCAAAAACGTGCTGGATGCTCTCTTGAAGCCTGGGAGTTTCTGTGGTTGTGGGTAAGTGACTGAAGTCACAGTTGTCTGCACCCTGCTGTGACTCTATAAATCGGTCTTAGAGTCTTCTTTTCACCTGGCCTTCCCTAATACCAAAGGCTGGCTCCTTACCTGCACTAGCCAGACCAATTTCAGGGCTAATAAATTATTTCCCTGGAAGTGCTTAACAGATGTTCATTAACATGATGTAATATCAAAAAAAGGATTGTCTTAGATATAGTATTACCATAATTCAAATCTTTATTGCATATGTATTTAATTTAATCATTTGTGATGAAGATGTAACCCATGTAGGAATCCAAATATATAGAGATCATCAATATTTTTAGAAAAATAATCTTCTATGTCCAGACACTCAAGCACGTGCGCGCGCACACACACACACAAACACACACACACTTTAATATTAGTTGTACTTTAGTTATGTCTTGCCAGATTAAGTTATTTCAGTGTTTACAGTTGTATTATCCTTCAAGACACAACATGATTCTGTTGCTTTCATAGTTACTTCAAAATTTTTATTTATTTTTATTTTATGTGCAATGATGTTCTGCTTACATGTATGTCTGTGTGAGGGTGTTGGATTCTGAAGCTCCAGACAGTTGTGAGCTGCCATGTGGGTCACATCTGGGAATTGAACCTAGATCCTCTGGAAGAGCAGTCAGTGCTCTTAACTGCTGAGCTATCTCTCTAGACCAGGCATGCATGATATAATTAAATGGATTTGAGTCCTTTCAATATAAGAATAAAGCTATAGACTATGTTACATATGATTAGATGTTAAAAATATTTTATTATATTAAACAAATAAAAACACTCTGGCATATGTCACTAGAAATGTATGTTCACATATTCACTCATATACATATGTTCATATGTTACTTATATCACTAAAGCAATGCTCCCAACTTTAGTAAAATAGCTTGTAGATATTTCATCTTTTGCAAGGATAGTTAAGGTTTTTTTTATTTCAATTCAAAATCTTAGGTCATTAAATTTTTTGATATCTTTGTAAATGGCTCATTGGCTTTCAACCGAAGCCTAACTTCAATTTATAGAAAGAAAAATAATTTGTTTAAACTTTCTGACTTTGATTAAAGTAATAAATGACTGAAGTGGAAAATGTGTTTAAAATTCCATCAAGAATTATCCAACACATTAATAGGGTAGTGATACCCAGTCGTATTATTGTGAAAATTGGTATTATTTTCTGCAGAGAATAAAGTACATGTGAAGAATATTATGGAAATGGATTAGTATGTAAATACTTCACCATTTTTTTTTCTTTAGGTAGGGTTTTCTCTGTGCAGTTCTGGCTGTCCTAGAACATGTTTTGTAGACTAGGATAGCCCCAAACTCAGAGATCTACAGTTTTCTCTCTCCTAAGTTCTGGGATTGAAGGCATATGCCACCATGCCAGGCAATACTCATGTTTTGTTAGATTATTATTCTATATGCTACTTGACAAATGCTCATAAAGATTCATTTGTCTTCATAAGATAGATTTTCAAACTGAAAAAAAAAAAAACAACTAAAATGTGTTTTTTTAGTTTTGTTATCCAGTATTCGGAATATTCACATTTTACTGATTGCTTCTTCAAGACATGCATTTAGTATTGCATTCACAACCCAGCAATATGGAAACACAGTTACTTCTTACCTGAAATGAAGTAATTGGATATATATTAACATGGGCTTCATTCCATCGCTGTCCTTTATTCCCACTTGAAGACCATAGAGGATTCTCTATTGTTGTCTGCCCTTTCAACCGGAGATAGACATTTAAGACACCTAAAATAACAATGGGAGTTTATGTTGTCTATTTGTCTGCTTCAAGTTTGTTTCTCCTTGACCAAACATTCATAAGCATTTAAAATAAAACCCTGCAAATCATTCTAGTGTCGTTTGCTCTCCTCCTTCTCTTATTTTGCTATGATGGTGTGATCCAACAATAACCATATTATATTTCCTAGGTCCTGCAAATGGTACCTTATGTTGTCAGATAGCTTAGCAGTGAAGATTAATGTTTGAAATCACACTTATATGAGCCAACAGTAAAAGGCAATTTAATTCAGAAAAGAAGATGGGTTTTGTGAAGGATGTTATCTGCTTGTGAAGGTAGAAGGAGCATCGACAAGTCAGAGAAGACAAGGCAGAAGGAGCAATTGAATAGATTTCCCCCCCGCCGCGAATCCTCAGAAGAATACCATTATCTTAATTTTCACACCACAATTTGTATTTATTTGTATTCTGCTTCTCAGAACCATAAGAGAATGCATCTATCCCATTTTAAGCTCGATTTGTTATCATTTGCTGTAGAAAGCCAATATAGCATTTACTCATGTACTAAATGGACCAGACAGTATTTGACCTTCATTTTGACTTGTATTTTCATTTAGTATCTTTTCTCATTTAAAAAAAAATCACATTTATTTTCATCTAAGTCTCATTTGTCTTATGAAAGAAGTATTGGGCATAAAATAGAGATAGCTTTTAAAAATTTTATCATTTAATACATCTTTTTAATTTTGTTGTATTATACACAAAAATGATTTGGAAGAGGGACTGCCTCTGACATAATCTGATTGGCCTGCTCTTTGATCACCTCCCCCTGAGGGGGAAGCAGCCTTACCAGGCCACGGTAGAGGACAATGCAGCCAATTTTGATGAGAACTAATAGACTAAGATCAGAAAAGGAGAGGAGAACCTCCCCTATCAGTGGACTTGGGGAGTGGCATGCATGCAGAAAGGGGAGGGAGGGTGGGATCGGGAGGGGAGGAGGGAGGGGCTTATGGGGGGATACAAAATGAATAAAGTGAATTAATAAAAAATTAAAAAAAAGATTTTAATAATGACCACAGTATTGATAGAATATAAGGCATCTTAGGGCTCAACGGCTCTATAGAGTACTTAATGTGATCATTCCACATTACAGATGAGAATACTAAAGGAGTTAAGTGAATTTGTTTAAGTGGTGCAATAAGAAAATAGCAAAGGCAGGATTTGAACTCAAGTCTAAATTTTATGTCCTAATGATGATACTATCAATATATTAAGCGATAATGTAAAAAATCTGCTATATAGAAATGATATATTGTATTATTATGTTGAACAAAGAATTTATTTTAATGTTTATTCATTTAGGTATATAGCTGAAAATAATGCAGATGTATTCATGCATAAATTATGGGAATTTTTAATTTTTCTACCTTTCTTATTGCTTTCACATTCTACTTCAAGATTTTCTATATTTTCTTTTTAAATGTAATGAATATTTACATATTCCTACACACAAATGTCTTATCCCTTACTATTTAATTTAATGTGCATGGTGTAGATTCTCTTTTTTTGTTGTTTATAATAACACCATCCATTATTTGTATTATATTGTAAGCCATTATATTACATTGCATTATATATTATATTATATTATATTATATTAATTATATTATATTATATTATATTATATTATATTATATTATATTATATTATATTATATTATATTATATTATATTATATTATATTATATTGTAAGCTCTTATTTTACATTATATTGTCAGCTATTATATTGTACTTGCCACATTGTTTTATAACATCTCCATTCTTCCTGTTTTTATTTAGCTTCTGCTTTTTCTTTATGCACTATTCTATCAGTCATATTTTTTGTTTCCTGAAGTTAATATTTTTATGTATATTAATGAAAACATCACATTACTTAAAGTTACTGAGCCTTTGCCAACAGATAGGCATCTTCGTGTTATGCCTCATGTCTCCTTCGCTTTCTCACCCTGTCTCTTTTACTTTCTCTCCCTCCCCATGCCCAAATTCTTTATCCCTTTGTCATAAAGTAATCCTGTAATGTTTTTTTTTTTTTTTCCAGAAGCACTTTTGGTACTTCTCTTTCATTTTTTTATATGGAAGCAAAATGTAGTATTTTGATTAAACTTAAAGCACACTTATCTTGTTAATATATTAATAAATGAATTGGCTAAAGGTTGAGTGATACCAATTTTCACATATCATTATAATGATAAGTAACAGATACTGAGGACTATAAGTCTGTGAGGATTTGTTTGAGGTTATAATTTGCTTTGGTGAAACACATATTAATACACATTAATAAATGTTACATATTGGATCTGAAATGCCCCGCAATGGGTTTTGTGCCTAAGGCTTGGTTTTCAGCGCAATGCTCAGAGTTATGAATTTAGGGAAGTAAATGGATCATGAAAATGTGGACCTAATACATGAATAAACCCATATTTGATGAAATTATTGGAGAATGAGGAAGGAGACTAAGAGACAGAGTCAGAATGGAATGAATGGGTTACTGGAGGCTGCTCCAGAAAGATGCATCTTTTACCAGCCCCTTCTTCATCCCCATCTCTTTGTGATTCCAGGCTCCCAAGAGGTGAGAGTAGCTTTCCTTCAGTTTGCCTCTCTGTCATGTTAGTGCCTTACCACACTAGACAGAAAATTTGAAACTGGGGGCCCAAATAAATCTTAGCTCTCCTAAGTTATTAATTGTAGGTGATTTGTCACTGAAAAAAAACAAAAACAAAAAAAAAAAAAAAAACCTGACCGACAATGACATTATTACATGAATAATTATATGGCATTGTTTCAGAGTTTAACATAGTTTTTCTTCTTAGGAATCTGCCTTGCTGTGACTGTGTTTACAGTTTCTTAATTAACAAAAGTTTTAATATGTCTATTAAATTCACACTTTAGTTATTTTGTTTATAATATCAAAGACATTTTATATGAAAAATAATTTGTATGTAGCTAAGAAATACAGATATAAATCACATCACAGAATTAAAATTAGATTTAGACTAAGCAAGATGAGTTGTAATTAATTGTGACCAACTTATATTCTAGAAAATGTCAATATTATAAGAAAGAAAATTACCTTAACTGAAACACAACTTCCACCTGTGTTAAAGTTTAAAAAATTTCTTATTCCGTTGCTAACAATCATTTTACTATCCCCAAGAATAACACAACTTGTTTCTTAGTGACCATATTTCTGAGATGACAACAAAAACTTATGAATAAACAAATGACTTGCAAACTTTCCCCCTAGCATTTCCCATTTTAGTTCCTAAAACAGAATCTGCTGCTAAAAAATATTTAAACCTATGCCAGATCATCTTGGTCAATAAAATTAGAACTTGTGCAACAGAATAAAGCTCCTTGGGAGAAGTTAGAGTCAGCACAACTGATTCAGCACATTTTAATATTATTGTAGTAAAAATTCCAAAGTACATATGATGGATTGCATTAATACCCCTTAGAAGTAATTTTAAATCCTCAGAGAGAGGGTTTATGCTTGAGTAGGCAACAGATGCCAGAATGTATGAATTTATCCATCTCCAAGGATCTTCTATTGCTACGTAGTTCTATGATAAAAGCTGGAAATAGCTAAGAAAACAATTGATTTCTCTTGTTTGTCTCCCAAAAGCCAGAGGCTAGGTGGCCTGAATTGTTTTATATTATAAATAATGAACAAAAATTCAAGCTTTTCTGTTTGCAATATCTATAATTAGTATTTAATGTTGTTATTTTATTTAAATTATTGTATAAAACCTAATTTCATAAACATTATTCACCATCACCATTACCTAGCTATCATCTTTCTTTTTTTCCACGTAATTGTTTCTTGATTTAGCTATACAATATATTAGATGTTTTAGAAAATAATTTAATGATACATCATAAAATATATATCTCTTCTTACCATAGGTACTTGAAATTGAGACATTTTCATGAATTAATTTGTAATTTGGCTTATTCTAAGGTCTGGATGTCAGTAGCATATAAACAGCATTTTTATTATAATCAGTAACATAGTCTCATTAATTGAAGTTTCACATTCTATGAAAAGATTAGAATGACCCAAAATTATCTGGCTCCAGGCAAGATTTATGTGTATTGATAAGTAATTGTTAGCGTCATTTGTTTTATGCACACATATTAAGTAAGAAACTATGAAGTCATCATTTTCCCCTTGAATAGAAATGGCTGCATTGATACTGTTTTTCAACACATAATTAATTGCAGCAATATCTTAAGCCAAAAAGTCAGTTCAATTTCTCCCATCATTACCATGCTTCTGGTATCTGCTGAATTTTACAACACATTTTCCTATGGTGACCCTCTACGAAGGCCTTCTACTTCTATGCTATTTCAGATCTCCTCTTTGCATCCTTTGGTTCTTCAGCTTTAACACTTTCCCCTGAAACCGTTCTTTATTTTCACACCTTAGCTTCTTCCGATTCTCACATCTGCTAACCTTGCTTTCTGCCTTCTTCTACTTACGTCTATCACAGTTTGCTGTTCTTCCATCTCTACAAAGAAAGTTTTATCTTAATATTTTTCTTTCTTGTTCATCCACAGTGGAGGCCTGTAATTCATTTTGTTAAATGTACTTTTTCTTATTCAGTAACTTATGTAAAATCAATGAAAAAAACCACTTGATAGGTAAGAAACATTTACTGCAGTTCTCTGATGAAATACTATTATCTACTTCAGCTCACATAATTAAATTGGTTTAAATATAATAACTTCTACTAAACACAGTCTAAGAGCAAACTATAGATAGGTGAATATGAGCATTACATGCACATATAAAATGTTATAATGAAACCCTTTACTTTCTATAATTAATGCATAATAATAACAGTTTTTCAAAAAATACATAGGGAAATAATTTTAGAGGTTGTTTGTGATTCTAAAACAAGTACTAAAATGAATGAATTTAAGGCTACTTACAGTTTTTATCAGAAATTTCTGTGACAACTCTCTCTAATAATACTTGATCATAGGATACAATAAATCATAGCTAGATTATACACATATCTACTCTGCAAAATACTTATTTAAGAAGGTAGTTTACAAAGTGAATGTCATCATTTTTATCATTGATGGCACAATCTTATCAGTTATTAAATATAACTAGGTCTTCGTTGTTAAGACAATTGCAACAAGTATCAGCTATTATCCTATAGTTGCTAATATCTGCTATTCAAATAAAGAATACTAAGTATCCTCCTTTTGTTATTTCCTTAACCATGTAGAAATTGCCACTGACATGGTACTTAATGTTGAAATTTTATCAGTATGGAACTTTATGTTAACTTTCTATTTATATTTTCTTTTTTTTTTTTTACTTTTTTTTGTATTTTATTTTTTTCTTATCAGTTACATTTTATTAACTCTGTACCCCAGCCGTGTCCCGATCCCTCATTCCCTCCCAGTCCCTCCCTCCCTCCCTCCCTCCTCTCCACCGTGCCCCTTGCCAAGTCCACTGATAGGGGGGACCTCCTCCCCATTCATCTGATCCTGTTTTATCAGGTATCTTCAGGACTGGCTGCAAAGCTCTCCTCTGTGGCCTAACAGGACTGCTCCTCCCTTGGGGGGTGGGGAGGACAAAGAGCCAGTCATTGAGTTCCTGTTAGAAATAGTCCTTGTTCCCCTCACTATGGGAAACCAATTGGTTACTGAGCTGCCACAGGCTACATCTGAGCAGAGGTTCTAGGTTACATTCATACAAAATTTGTATGTGCCTGCTTGCTTGTTTGCATGTGTGTGGTGTATATGAAGCTGACTCTGGAGGCCAGAATAAGGCATTGGATGCTTTGGCACTGGAGTCAGTTCTGAGTGACCTGGTGGGGTTGTGAGGAACCCAACCTAAGTCCTCTTTACCTCTCAACCATATCTCCAAACAAAGAAAAATAGTATTCTAACTTACATGTAGCCAATGTATTTGTGATCATACATATACCTTTGCCCCAACAAGAATATTTTTATTGTATATTTATTTACTCTGGCTCTTCTAAATAAATGTAGCCAGAACTCTGAAGTATTGGGATCACTCGAGAAAGGTCAGATCCATGTGGTGTGAGGAATTCCTGCTTAAGGAACATGTTCCGATCTAACTCAAATCCTTGATATATTTAAATGCAAATAAAAGAAACACAGTCTTTGACCAAAACTGGAAACAAAAGCCAGGCTCGTAAAATCATGCAAAAAATAGTTAATTTTCTCTGTTGTCTGTACAAAGATATTTATATCATTATTTTAAAATATTTGAATTTCAGCATATTACATAGTCCAAAAACATTAATACAGTTCATGAGAAAGAATAATTCAAGCTATTTTTATAAAGAGGTTAATAGAAAGTTAACTGCAAATCCTATTTCTATATTCGTTTAGATCATCATAAGAGGGAATATCCAAATCACAGTATTTCAGATACAATTGCATATTCTTATTCACATGTATTATCTATATGTGTTAAAATCATTTGAGGATGTCTTAGATAAGTTGCTTGTGACACTACTCAAGGGTACTCTTATTAAGTTAGCACTCCTGAATTAATTATTAAGACATATGTGATGTAACTAATAATAAAAAATAAAAATAAAAGACATATGTGACACATTTCTACATATTTTGCTTCACTTTCCAGAACACCAGATGCAAATTTATTTAGTATTCTCTTATTTATACAACATAAGAATTTTTCATGAGATATTTTCCATTTCCTGGCTGCATTCTTTATACTTTGAGTTCTCTTGTTATTCTTTTAATTCAAACAAAAGCTAATGTAGCTACTTTAGGTCATCTTTTAAACCTACTAAGCACTTGTTGTTCTGAAGAATCACATATTAATGAAAAATGATCATTGTTCTCATGGAGACTGCAATGAACTAGCTTTAATGTGACAAATGCACATATTTGCCCCTGGAGTAATGGAAACAAAAGGAGCAGAGAGGGCTGACAACAAACACCAAAGCTGTCCTTCATCTCTATTCTGAAGGAAAATACAAACTGCACAGATGATTAAAAAGACAAAAGGTGCTGATTTTATCACATTTTTAAAATACTTATTTGTAAATGAATATTTCCTGAGTGTTTAAGTTAGTCTTGTTCAGAAAGAAGGTCAGAGGCTGGGATGCTCCACAGAACTTGATTTAGGATTGCCAAATATTGTTAGGACTGTCATTGATTGCATGACCCACCCTTTGACATTGGGATACAATATTGTCATCTACAAAGTTCATATTCAAGAACTACATAGTCGAATTACAAAATAAGATTTTAAAAAGCTCCCAATACATTATAAAAGTTACAGTTTGGTGTTGGGCTGCCATCATCACTACTGTTGGGCACAAAGTTGCCTACCACAGCTTCAGGAAACTTGTTCTCGGGGCTTTTATTTCACAAGGTTTTAAATTTTTTATTTATTTCTTTATTTATTTTTCTTTTTTTATTTAAGTTTTTTTTTAATTTTTTATTAATTACACTTTCTTCATTTTGTATCCCCCCATAAGCCCCTCCCTCCTCCCCTCCCAATCCCACCCTCCCTCCCCTTTCTGCATGCATGCCACTCCCCAAGTCCACTGATAGGGGAGGTTCTCCTCTCCTTTCTGATCTTAGTCTATCAGTTCTCATCAAAATTGGCTGCATTGTCCTCTACTGTGGCCTGATAAGGCTGCTCCCCCCTCAGGGGGAAATGATCATTATTAATTACAGTTTATTCACCTGTATCCTTTAGCCTTCTCCCTCATTCCCTCCCAATCCCACTCTCTCTCCTTCAATTCCTCCCATGCTCCTCCCCAAGTCCACTGACAGGGGAGGTCCTCCTCCCCTTCCCTATGACCCTGGCCTATCAGGTCTCATCAGGACTGGCTGCTTTGTTTTCCTCTGTGGCCTGGCAAGGCTGTACTCCCCAGGGCAAGGTGATCAGAGAGCCTGGCACATTTGCAGACAAATGGTGGGAACCAGAAGAGATCATCTTCTAGTGATCATCTTCTAGTGAGTGCAGTAACTCAGAAGCAGAAAGACACACATGGTGTATACTCACTCATAAGTGGTTATTAGACATATTATATAGGATAAACATACTAAAATATGTACTCCTGAAGAAGCTAAACAACAAGGAAGATCCTAGGGAAGATGTTGAATCCTCATTCATGAGGATAACTGTGATGAACATCAGAAGCAGGAGAGGAAAGGGAACAGGACAGAATCCTATCACAGAAGGCCTCTCTCTGAAAGACTCTACTAATCAAGGTATAGCCAAACTTTAGGCACAGTGCAGGGAATCTTATGAAAGAAGGAGGAGAGAGAAGACCTGGAGGGGACAGGAGCTCCAAAAGGAGACCAACAGAGACAAAACAAAAAACAAAAAACAAAAACCTGAGCCCTGGGGGCCTTGAAGAAAATGATATGCTGCGAGCCAAAGCTATTTACTGAAGCCAAAGCCAAATAGTGAGCAAAGGTCATTTAGTAGAGACCTAAAGCCAATTAGTGGAAGAGTTATCTAGGACCCTAGGTCATGTTTGATAGATTTGTGAGAACATCCGCTTGTTAGTCTTAGAGCATCCTTGAGATATCTTAAGAAAACATCTTTATGGTGTCTTGCAGGTGCAATATTCAAGCCATGAAAGCACTCTTGCTATCTCCTGCAGCAGTAAATTAGCCTCCCCCCTTTCCTGCCTTCTCCCTATATACCTTGGGTAAAAATTTCTAATAAATGAGGCTTTGACCAGACAAACTGACTTGGCCTCCTTCTTTGTGTCTCTGTCCCACCATTCTTTTCACCCCTCCTTAGGAACCCATTGAATTCCTGCTGGACAGGACAATGATAACCCAACCAAGGACAACGCATGGAGAGGATCTAAACCTCTCGCTCACATGTAGCCCATAGAAGCTCAGGCTCCAATTGGGTTCCATAGTAAAGGGAGCTGGGGCTTTCTCCGGAGGCAGGCTAGGGGGATCACCCCTTCCCTCAGGTGGTGCAGCCTTGCCAGGCCACAGAGGAAGATGATGCAACCTGTCCTGATGAGGTCTGATAGGCTAAGGTCAGATAGAAGGGGAGGAGGTCCTCCCCTATCAGTGGACTAGAGGAGGGGCATATGGAGGAGTAGAGGGAGTGAGGGTGGAATTGGGAGGATATGAGGGAGGGGGCCACAGCAGTGATAGAAATTGAAAAAAAATTCAATAAATGAAAATAATAATAATAACAATATTTGGTCATATAAAAGAATTAAATTGTTTACTAGGAGACACAGAAATTAAGCTATATATCATTATTACTATCCCAATTGTAATAGTTAATATTAGTTGGCAGCTTGGTATGACTTAGAGTCAACTAAGATAACATCTCAGAGAGGGATTGTGGTGATCAGGTTGGTTGATGAGCATGTCTTTTAGGGGATTACTTTAAAGAAGTTGATGTGGCATTATTGTGCAGGAACATTTGCTAAGCCAGGGATCCTAAATTGTATAAGAGTAGAGAAATTCAGCTGAGCATAAGCAAGTAGGAAATAAGCATATATGCGTTTTCCCCTTCTGCTCTCTGCTGTTGATGTCATGTGACCAGCTCTTTCAAATTCTTGCTGTTGGAATATTCTCATAAGGCTTGGCAATATCTGATTCTGTGAGCTAAAATAAGTCCCTATATAGGAGATATCCCTACAGCTAAAATAAGTCCCTATATAGGAGATATTCCTATAGCATTTTCTGTCAGGGTGTTTTATTATACAATAGAAATGAAACTACGTACATACATCACTCACATATAAGTTAACATTTAAAAGTCAGCAGATAATATCTTTGATCGGAAACCACCTTTCTCAGTCAGTTTTGATAAAGCACCCAACAAGCCCACAGTTGTGCCAGTGTGTCAGCCTTTAAATTGTGCTTAGTAATTTAAACCTGATAGCACTGGCGTTCTTGCATAATTCTCTCTCCTTGGGTAAGGGGATTAGGTATGTCAATTAACATAAACCCAAACAATGTCAAGTCAACTTGGAGTTTAAATTATAAATATTTTCAGCATTCATTTGCTTTCTCGAGTATGTTACTTGCTTTGAAGGAAGCCTGCTCTCTCTCTCTATAGGACACCTCAGCAGAGAATGGAGGGAAACCTTTGGACTACAGCCATGAAAACATTAATATCCTAAAGTCTAAAGTCATCATGAAATGGCTCCTAATGCAGAGCCTTCCCAAGCTGACTCTTGAAATTAGACTAAAGTCCTTTCTTGTTATACTGCTGATGTCTTCACAAATGATATTGATCCACAGATAACCAGGGAAGCTATACACATTCTTATGAACTACAGTCACTGTGAGACAATAATCTGGTTTAAGTCACAGGTTTGTTTGTTTGTTTGTTTTCAGGGGTTGCATACATTAGTCATGCAGCAAGGGTTAATAACATAAAACATCAGACTTTACTCTGATGTGGAATCTGTTAATTTTTATATTGTTATACAATGGTGACTCTCATTGTTATGCTACCTGTTAGTTAAGACTGCAAGACTTAGTTACAATCAACCAAGAAGTAGTAAATGAAATTAGGATATTAGACATTCCGAAAAGTCATTTTTGATTCTGTATTTTCAAAAGAATCTATATAACTAAGAATATTGTTTGCAAAATGAGTGACTGTAGATACAGCTTAGGTTTACAGAAAAATGAGGGGCTGAGTTAATATGCCACAGCTGTAAACATACCTTGAAGATGATTATTTCAGTGAACCAAATGTGAAAATATAGAAGGCAGACCTTTTTTCTTGCTTTCTCAGGTACATGAAATCTATGTATATGTTATCTGACCGTTTACTAAGTATGTTCTGCATTATGCTTGTAAACAATATCTGCACTCTATTAAAACACTTTACTGCTAAAATACACTGATAATCACCAACCTTCATAGGAACTCTTGGTGGCACAAGGTCTTGTCTTAATGTTGATGGCTGCCAACTGATCACTACGGTGGTTTCAGAAAGTTGTGTAGGTAGGCCAGTTTCTTCTTCTTTTTTTTTTTTTTTGTGTTTCATTATTTATGTATTTATTTTACTTTTATCATTTTTTAAAATTTTTTATTAATTACACTTTATTCATTTTGTATCCCCCCATAAGCCCCTCCCTCCTCCCCTCCCAGTCCCACCCTCCCTCCCCTTTGCATGCCACTCCTCAAGTCCACTGATAGGGGAGGTTCTCCTCTCCTTTCTGATCTTAGTCATTTAATAACTTTACAACCTCTTCCCAGTCCCCTTCCTCCTCTTCTTTCAGTCCCAACCTTACACCTCCTTCCCCATTTGCACCTTTCCTTCTAGAGCACTTGATTCACAATAGGATTTTCTCAAAATTAACGTTAATCCAAGCACCAATCCCAACCTTGTCACACTTTTATTGACTGAACTTAAGAAACTGTTTTTAATTGATTGTGCATGTCAGAGAAGCAATTCTCTAGCAGCTGAAACAATTATACTTAAGTGCCAAGTTTACATTTTTTTTTCTTGGCCTCAAGAATAGATGTATAAGTGGGTATACAGTGAACAGGAAATTGCCTCTCACTGTCAAAGCTCTTGGGTGCATTGTCATTGAGCAGTAATATTTTCAAAGGAATATGTTTTTGTTTTACAATTGACCCCGACTGTGAGCTTAAAAACACCAGTAAACTATTGTCTCAACATTTCATGGTCCATTTGTAGAATACAGGGGCAGTAAGTTTAAAATTTATAATGTCCTTAGGAATCTCAGGATGATATGTGAACCTTGGCTTCAGTGTGAAGTCAACAACTGCATTAGTTCTTTAGAGCAGTTGTCCTTACCCTTCCTAATGCTTTGACTCTTTAATACAGTTCCCCCTCTTGTGGTAACCTCCAACCATAAACTATTTTTGTTGCTGCTTTATAACTGTAATGTTGCTGTTTTTATGAATTGTGATGTAAACATCTGAAATGCAGGATGGTCTTAGGTGACTCCTGTGAAAGGGTTATTCAATCCACAAAGGGGTCACATCCCACCAGTTGAAAAATACTGCTTTAGCCCTAACAATGGTAGTAGTCTGACCTTAAAGCTTTGAAGCCAGGTGTTGAATTAACATCTCCAGCTATGAAAGTCCTTTCTGCTCTTTTAATCTGTGGAACCCTGTGTGGCTTACATTGAAAGTCTTCTGTTTAATGTACTCAACCTTCCTCAATCATCTTTAAAAAAAAAAAAATTAGGGAAAACCCTGCTGGAGATTTTTACATCACCACTTTTTCCACACTGAACTGTGAATTTTGTCACTGCTTTGTTACAGGGGCCATATCCTACATTAAACCTTGTAAATGATGTACTTCCAAGATTATTTTTGTAGTTTCTTACATGCAGTCAGCCACTGTAGATTGTAAAGAGTTAGTCTTATTTTGTTTTTGTCTTGGCCCTAACAGGATGCTGTAGCTCAGTGTGTCTGCATCAGCACCAAGCCTTCCTTGTTCACTTGGCACTTGTGTGCTCATGAAGCAGCACCTTTGATGTGTCCAGGTGCTTTTCCTCTGCACTGGCAAGGTGCCAATGGTTTGATTCAACGAGCTTAGCGTGTAACCTACCTGAGCTCTTCTCATACCTTCCTCTCTAAGTGCTACCATTTCAAATTCTGCTGAAAAGCAAAACTCATTTGAAACTTTCCCTTTAAGCTTATTGACTGGCCTAGTTTCAATGAGGTTGGAGTTCGTGGCCTAATGAAGCCCAAGGAGAAGGAGATGTGGAGGAAATAACAATCAGAACACTTAACATTCAGAGCATGGTTTGTGATGACTTCAAATAGTTACAGTAGTTCCATCGAAGACAATAGACCATGGATCACTATAACAAAAAAAAAAGGGGGGTTCATATTGACAATTAACAAAACGTACACAAACAAAAGGACTGAGGCAATCCTGCTTTTAGGACAGTGACCCTCACAATTCTGAAGAAAGTTCCTGAACAGATGAAAAGGTAAAAACACACCTTCCACTGAGCCTTTTGCAAGGCTGACTAATTTCAAAGATGTGGAGAATTTGGAATGTTGCAAGTCCACATGATGTTTGCCTTGGGCATCTTTAGCACTTCTCTTAATAGCCATTTACTGCCTTCCTCTGTACATAACCTTTACAACCGTGAGATAAATCCCATGGAATGTACTAACAGAAACCTAGTTTATAACAAACTGAAAGGCTGAGAGTGCTGTTATATGGCATCTGATGCCCATAGCTGAGACTCCCCTGCTTTGCTATACCTGCCAGCCGATATTTCTACCAATGTATCTGAAAAACACTTTTTTTTTTTTCTGATACTATAAAGGCATCAACAAACAGTTATGGCCTTGGATATCTAATTATGGGAAAATCTAAATCTGTGTTCCCAGGCCATGAACACTCATGTTTGATTCTAGAAATAACCACCTGTTTGAAATAAGAACTATGTGTTTGCGTCCACACAGACTTGATTCAGAGTTGCCCAAGCTTTTCATTTCTAAATATCTGTGTGATGAAATAAAGGAAAGCATGATAAAACAAGGACTGTATTCCATCTGGGTCTAATTTAGTACACAACCTGAAACAAGTTTACTCAGATTTTTTAGCTTTTTTTTTTTTTTTTTTTTTTTTGTCTGTTCTCTGTTTAGAGGACCCACATTATAACATTATAGACCTGGAACCTAACTGATTACTTCTGACCATCTGATGAAACTGAGAAAAGACTTCAAGAGGCTCAAAAAAAAAAAATTACCCAGAAAGAGAACCAAATGCCACAGATGGAATAAGGGTAATGGAAACAGTGATTGTTTGCTCAGAGGAGTGAGGGGAAGTTGCATCTCATAAATATATTGACAGATTTAAAGGAAGCACTAAAAGTGCTGGTCTCATGTATCAGGCACATATGCGCACATGTGCGCATGACATTTGTGTCATACATATACACGTATATACACACATACATATTCTAAGAATACATATACATATTTAGAAACAAAAAAATCAAGTGCATAATTCTAAGACATATACATACATGGTAATTACATATACAGTATATATCTACACATACATATAAATATATTCTAAGACTTGCATGTATATACTTAACTTTTTGTTTCTGGAAAAATTGGGAAATGGTAGAGGAAGTTTTACAAATATATTTTTAAAAAGAAAGTAACTAAAATACACATAATTAACCAAAAAGAAAAATATATCTAAGCTAACTGCACACTTAGTAGTTCTTTTCTGACAAAAGAAATTAATGTGGGGAGTGAAAATTCTGAGATGAACTCCTTATCATAGGTAATACATACTGAGACTATGACCACCAATGCCAAATTGCTCACAGCAGTTTCTGTCTCTGTTCTGAACTACACAGATATTTACTTCCATAGTAAAAAATCCCATGATTTTTTATCTGTAGAGTCTGTGATAACTCACTGTGAGTGCGAAGAGATTGTCCCATACTTAGCCTCATTTTTGTGACCCTCCAGTAAGTCTTCCAGAGAACAGTGACTGTGTCCAGCTTTCCAGACTGAACTTTGACTTTAGTGATTATCAGTTTGTATTGGGCAAGATAATCAAAACTCTCTGTGCTTCAGTGTCTTTATCTGAGGATCAGGATAATTACCGTAATGATGTCAAGTGACCACGGTGAAAATTAAAAGAGATAACCACAAAATGCCCTTTGCCGGGGCTATCTGACCATTGAACGAACAGGAGACTGATAGACGGGGATGATTATGATCTTATAAATCCAAGCCAGAGATTTCTAAAACAGGAATTGTATTCTCATTTTTGCATAAGGAGCTAAGAGCACCTATTCAAAGTGAAGAGTGTATGCTTCCACCATGGTTCCCCCTGTGCCTGCCGTGTTTCAGGTTGTGGGCACTTTTCACTTTACGTGCAGTCTATCCTGCCTTGCCACTAGCTGCTCTACTGTGCAGAAGACTGGTGTTGACACGAGAGTGCATGCTGTGCCATCTGACAGATCCATCCACACGAACCTTTTGAGATTCAGTTTTCTTTAGTGAAAGCAGTGGACAGTGATGCTCACTTTTACAGTGAGGACAGCAGCTTAAACAATATGATAGCTGTTATGTAGACTATGTAACTAGATTTAGTAATTTATGCCAATGCATACTTACATTGTTTTTGTTACTATGTTCCAAGACACCGGAGTCACCAATCTTACACTTTGGACCACTATGTTAATTATAACTAACTACTGGCTCTTCAATGGGGACCTCCTTTGTTTAGAAGTCCTACTTCATTTCTAATCTTGATAGAGATTTAATCCCTTGACCAAGTTCTGTGGGGTTGGACATACTCTCCTCAGGACTGTTTCTTAGTTTAGGGAGGTGGTAAATGTGTACCTGTAGAATAGTATGTGATAGCCACAGCAGTGGTGTTAAACACAGGACCACAATTTAATATAGCAATAATTAAGCTGCAAATGTATATTTTATGTTTTTTTTTTGCATAACAGCTTTAGGTTCATATCATTTCAAGCCATAAACTTCTAACTTATGCAGATTGGTCTTTTGTACTAACTGTACTGTCTAATAGTTAATTTTTTATAAATTTGATGTTCGGTTTTCTGGACTTTAGCATTGAATACAAAAACTGGAAACCTGGACAATTTTTGTCCCCGTTGAAGAATGTGACATTCACTTGCTGCTACATGATACTCGTGTTCTGGGATGACCCCTGGCAACTTTATTACTACTGTGCAAAGCATCCAAAGGTAGAGCTTTCTTTTTGTTTTTTTGTTTCTTTTTGGGTTTTTTTCTTTGGTTGTTTTGTTTTGTTTTTTAATTTGAATTTATTTTTATAATCATTCACTTTACATCCTGATTGCACCCCCTCCCTCGTCTCCTCCTGATGAGAGGCCATTGCCAGGCCACAGAGAAAGAAGGAAGTTAAGTCCTAATGAGACTTGATAGGCTGGGGTCAGATGGTAGGGGAGGAAGGCTCCCTCTTTCTGAGAAATAGGGGAGAGAAAAAGGGGGGAAGAAGAAGGGAGGGTGGGACAGGGATGAGACGAGGGAGTGGGTTACAAACGGGATGTCAGGTGAAGAAATTATAAAAGATGCCTTCCGTTTTGTTTCTCCCTTCAAGTCTCAGTTCTTGAATTCCAGTCATTGTATTGCATAAATATAAAAGTAATAATAAGACTATTGCTAATATGCAGGTGGTACTAAGAGTACTTGTTAATATTACAATATTCCTTTTCATCATCATTAATCTGCATCAAGTCACTAGACCAAATTATGCCAGTTTCACAGAAGAACGCATAGAGTGCACTCTATTGATGGTCTGCTGACTCAGGGTCCAGAGAAGACATGATACTCAGAATCTGCAAACTCTTGTCTGAGCTTTGGAATCCGATGATGGGAGGACAGCTGTGCTATCTTACCTTGCAATTGGAACGCAAGTCATTCCATAAATAGTAATCTAGTGTCCTCTGACTAGAGCTGTCTTCATGCTCTGTGTGAAACTTAAGATCAGAAAAAAAAAAAAACCCAGAATAGTCTCATACTACTTTACCTATATGTTGTCCATACATGTGATAGAAGAAACTGAAGCAGTATGCAGTGTTTGTAGGTCCATATGGGTTTTTGGGAGCTATGCTAAATACAGGGCTGAGAAGTCGAGCCTTCTCTCCTTCTAATCTGGGTCGAGATGTCTCAATATACATATAAAAACCTGAAAGAAAGAAAGCAAGTGTTGAAACACATTCTTACGGGGAAACATGAAATATTGTTGTGACATTCACAGCTTTG
Organism: Psammomys obesus; assembly: GCF_907164565.1. Classification (NCBI taxonomy): domain Eukaryota; kingdom Metazoa; phylum Chordata; class Mammalia; order Rodentia; family Muridae; genus Psammomys; species Psammomys obesus. The sequence continues at coordinate 14,160,041 of NW_026596166.1, read as the reverse complement.
GTACAAAGTGTAAACAGGTAGCAGGGTTTTTATCAAATTTATAAAAACTGCATGACTCTATGAAATTATTCAGGACTTTAACAGGGAAAAAAACACATAAAGAACTGAGAGAAATGATAATTTTAGAATTGAATTAACATAAAAATTAATACACCCTGATCTCTCAACTATGTTTATCAATGAGGGGAACCCACTTGGATACTGAACTGCCATGGGCTATATCTGTGAACGGGTCTTAGGTTATCTCCATGCATAGTCCTTGGTTGGAATATCAGTCTCAGGAAAGACCCCTGTGCTCAGATTTTTTGGTTCTGTTGCTCTCCTTGTGGAGTTCCTTTCCCCTCCAGATCTTACTGTTTCCCTTATGAATCTTCTTTCATAAGATTCCCTGCACTCTGCCCAAAGGTTGCCCATAAGTCTCAGTATCTACATTGATAGTCTGCAGGACAGAGCTTTTCAGAGGACTTGGGGAGAGGCATGCATGCAGAGGGTGGAGGAAGGGAGGGATTGGTCTGGGAGGAGGGAGGGAACCACAGGGGGGATACAAAGTGAATAAAGTGTAATTAATAAAGAAAAAAAAACAATGACCACAGACTTTGGAAATAAATCATATTATGCATAAGATATAAAGTTTTACTCTATGAGCCTCAAAAACATAGGTCAGTATCCTACTTGTACTTCATGTTGAAAACATTTCCAGGACTGGCTGCAAAGTCCTCTTCTGTGGCCTAGTAGGGTTGCTCCTCCCTTGGGAGGGGGGGAGGTCAAAGAGCCTGCCAATCCTGAAGATGCCTGATAAACCAGGGTCAAATGAAAGGGAAGGAGGTCCTCCCTTATCAGTGGACTTGGAAAGGAGCAGGGAGGAGATGAAGGAGGGAGGGTGGGATTGGGAAGGAATGAGGTAGCCGGATACAGCTGGGATACTAATATTAAAAAACAAAAACCAAAAAACACAAAAACAAACGTACAAAAAAAAAAAAAAAAAACCAAAACATTTCCAGCTCTTAAATTGCTGGGAGCACTGTCCTGTAAACCTTCCTACCTTCTTTGGAACCACTTCGATCTGCGTTAGGCCCCGTGTTAGGGGTGTATTTTGTATTTCTTGTTGCAGTACTTTGCTTTGTCCAGTCAAAATTATCTGTATCATCTTGGGTGAACAAGCAAATATTACCGTCTTCAAATCCACAGTGAAATTCTCCTGTGAACACATTTTAATTAAAGTAATAAATATTAATTAAATAGAGCATTGTGATGTTTTATTAGAAAATTTTCAAATACTGCATTGTAATAGTAGTGCAGGGATGACATCAGAGCCTTAATGGCACAATTATCACTAAGCATAAAACTGTTACAATTTTAATGAAAAGAGTAATGATTTTATTGACATATTTTGATTTTACAAAGCAATAGATTGTATTCTGGCATTTCCACATGAATACACAATGTCCTTTGATATGTCGTCCCCTTTCTGCTTTTCTCTTTCCATCTCCCCAGTAGTAGCTCTCAAAGAGTAACCTCTCACTTTACATTAGGACAGTATATTATTACACAGTTAAGGTTCACATCATTTGTTTAGAAACAGTCAGATAACTCTAATTAAATAAAACCAGTTCATGTTTGCCTTATAACTGATGATTTTTTTTCTAGCTTATTTAAAAATAAAAAAATTGGAACAGTTGAGACAGAAGGGTCAATTAAAAAATGAGCCTTCTAAAACAGGAGTTGGGGTGTAAGCCCACAATCCCAGCACCACAGAAATTGTGGTAAGAGAAACACCACAACTTCAAAGTGCACAGTGAAGCCAAAGCCAGCCTTTCCTTGGACAAGACCTTGTCTTAAGAGAGAAATACAAAAGAAAATGAAACTTTTGAGTTCAACCCGATAGCATTTCAAATGTGTATACCTCGAGCATATAATTTTTATTTTATTCCCTGTCCTCTAGAATTGCTCTTCTGTATACACATCTGCAAACCTGTAACTTTGCTTACTGAAAGGCAATAAAAAAATTGCTTTTAAAACAGTCATTCATGCTTCAGCTGAATGTGGGTTTGAGAGATATGTAAGATCCACTTGAAGTAAATTTTATAAAGTAAATTATGAAGCACCCAAGGAAGGATGGGAAATTTTTGATGCCTGCCATATGTTGAGTTCAGAAACAACCTGAGTTCAGAGAAAGACTTTCAACTTGCCATTAAATGTGGGTGGTTTTAACTTCTAGAATAGAAGGTTTTCTTATTGGAATATAGCCTGCTTCAAAAAGTGTATACACAGATTAATTGGTAAATTCCATCAAAAACATGAGCTGAATGCATTACTTGAAAAAACATTAAATGTAATGTACATTCTTCCATTCAGCAAAATAAGGAGTCTGCAAAAATCTCAATGATCTTCAGTTAGCAGTTAGACTTATTTGTTAAAATAAAGTTCACACAGAATCCAGCTTTGCTGAAGTTCACAAAAAAGAAACATGCACAGAATCTCCCCCTCGTGTCTATGGTGCTTTGTCAAAGGGGTAGATCCACTAGGAATCGTCAGGAAGTAACATTAGGCTTGGGTCGCATCCTTAGTTAAGTGAAGCCTTCTTCTTTACATTTAAGGAATATGTTTTTGTTATGTTTTGTTTTGTTTGTCAGGTTAGAAAGCAGCTGTAGGTCTGTATATATTATGTCTAGATGGGTATGTGCTAGAAAGACAAAATTCTACACAAAATATTTTATTAAAATACTTTTTATTATGTAACTGTGTTTGTGTTCACTTTAGAGTTTTGATCCTAAAAGCAGACTGTTTTTTAATTTTTTCAGTTCTCTTGTGGAGAACAACAGAGCCAAAATACCTGGGCCCAGGGTGGCCTGCAGAGACCCATACTCCAACCAAGGACCATGAATGGAGAGGACCTAGATCCCCTGTTCAAAGGAAACCATTGGCTGCTCATTTTCCAAGTGGGTTCCCTAGTAGGGGGTACAGGAGCTGTATCTGACATGAACTCAGTGGTTGGCTCTTTGAGCATCGTCCCCTGGGGGTGCAGCGTTGCCAGTCCACAGAGGTAGATGATGCAGCCAGCCTGGATGAAACCTGATAGGCTAGGATCAGATAGATGGGGAGGAGGACCTCTCCTATCAGTGGACTAGGGAAAGGACATAGTGGGAGAAGAGGGAGGGTAGGTGGGACTGAAAGGAAATGAAGGAGGGGAATACAAAGTGAATAAATTGTAATAAATAAATAAATTGAATTAAATTTAAAAAATAAAAAAGGTAAAAAGTAAATTTGAAATAATATATATATAAAATTAATTGTTTTCAGTTGTTTAATTCATACTTTATTTACAAACAAAAGGAGGCCATAAAACGAATGACGAAAATATGTATTCCAGAACTCTTGCAAAATTTATACTTATATGTTATAAAATTAAGTATAATCAGGACTGAAGATATGGCTCAGTAGTTACGAGTACTGGATGTTCTTCCAGAGGACAATGTTCGATTCTCAGCACCCACATGGTGGCTCAAAACCATCTGAAATTCCAGACCTGGGGGCTCTAACATTGTCTTCTGGCTTCTGAGGACACTTCACACACATAGAACACAGACATACAAACAGGCAAAACATTCATGTCCATAAAGTTTAAAACACCTGCTGAGAATCTTTTTTCTTTTTTAAAAAAAATTAAGTACAGTAACTTTTTAACAGCATTAGTTTTATTATTATGCTACCACTTTAAATTATATAATTACATATATATATGCAAAAGATATTCATATAAAGCCTATTCAAATAAAAAATATTTGAAAGATAATGCACATTCACTGAGCTATTAAAATTTAGCAAATGTTAGTGTAATATTTGATTTTAAAAGGTTGGACAAGTATGCAAAAAGAGGTCTAGGAATTTCTAAAAGATTGAAGAGCGATGATTGACTATACCTTCAATCTTTGATAGCTTTCTGGTTATAACATGATTTTCTCAATTGAAAGACTGTTGTGGTTTAAATGAGAATGGCCAACATAGTTTGATATATTTGAATGTTGAGCTCCCCCCCCCCCCCCCCCCCCGTTGGTGGAACAGATTGAAAAGGATTAGAAAGTGTGAACCTGCTGGAAGAAGTGTGACACGGGGGTGTGCTGTGAGCTTTCAAACAGCCAGGTCATTGCTGTTGGTGTGCTCTGTCCCTCCCACCTCATGCTTGCGGAGCAGATGTGAACTCTCAGAGACTGCTTCAATGCCATACCCGCCTGCCTGCCACCATGCTGCCTGTCATGCTATTCATGGACTCTACTAACCTCTGTAACAACGAACATCACACTAAAGGTTTTCTTTTATCAGTTGTCTTGACCATGCTGTCTCTTCATATCAATAGAAATGTAACAAAGACAAAGAGACACACAGAAATAAAGGAACCGAATAATCTGCATTCGACCGTCTCCAACATTCAACTGTTTTCTTTTTCCCCCTGGATCTATTCACCCAACATGGTGAGGAAACAACTTAATATATGAGGAATAAGAAGCATGGAACCCCATGACCTTCTTGCATCAACCTATTGTCTCTTGCAGCTACTTAGAACCTTCAAAAAGCTAGGCTTACGTTAAAAATAAAGTATTTTCCAGGGATGATATTGAGATTAGGTTTTCGTATTAAATCTACTACTTAATTCAAACTGGTTTGCCAGAGAAAGAGATGTGTGATGGCTAATCTTCATTGTCTACCTGAATAGATTTGAATGACCTACAAGGCAAATCTCTGAGTGTATTCCATATATATACAGGTTTAATTGAAGAAGGAAAATGTACCCTGAATGTGGTGGTACCGCCTAAGAGGTTGGAATCAGTGATGGCATAAAGGTTGAAAAGGAGAATGAGATGAACACCAACATTTATTTGTCTTTGTTTCCTGACTTCAGATCCCATAGCCATGCCTTCCTTCCATGATGAGTGGTATCTCTTTTATATGTGAGAAAACATGGATCCTCCTTCCCTCAAGTTTCTTCTACTATGTAATTAACATGGAATGTTTTTATGAATGGGAATAATTTTTAGGTATATGCACACTAGTCTTCATCATGATTTATAAATTTAATGTAAAGCAAAAATCAGAATTCAAAAATCAAATCCAGAGCAAATATATTGGAACTTACATTTACGAAAATTTAGTGATTTATGCCCAAGTTTTGTGGTACATGTATGAAATACCTGTACTTAGGTGATAAAGACAGGATGATGAGTCTATGCTCTAGTCTACTATAGACTACACAGTGACACTTTAATAAATACAATGCTAAAGTAAGGTAATATTATGTATGAAGAAAAGCTCAAGTACAAACTTAGTAAGTAATCAAACACTGGGAAGATGGTTCATTGGTTAAAACTGTTTTGACTAACGCATGGTGACCTGAAACAAATCCTAGAATTCCATGATTGAAGAGGAGAACTGACTCTCGAAAGTTGTTCTCTGACCCCTGCAAATACAAAGTATCACATTTGAACTCTACCACACATATACAATTTGTACTACATGCTCACCATATACATAGTTATATGAACACACTCACTAACAATGATAATTCTTATTATAATAAATGTTGTTAGTAAGTAACCTTTGTCAGTATGAGAAAAAGACAACAAATCCAAAAATCAAGTCAAAGAAACATGACAACAAAATGAAATACACAAATTATACCCCACAAAAAAGAAAAATGTATCCTGTAGTCATAGAACAAAGAATGTTTGCAGAAATGACTCCATATTTTCTTATTTGGTTAAATGTATGAATATAAATTATCAGTATGAAATTACTTGTTTTTATACTATATCCTCTGAACTTTGAAGTTAATATACAGTGCCAATTTTACTATTTTTTGGTGTTTTTTAATTAATTATTTTTTTATTAATTACAATTTAGTCACCTTGTATCCCAACTGTAGCCCCTCTCTTATTCCCTCCCAACCCCACTCTCCTTCCCTTTCTTCCCCTCCATGACCCTCCCCTAGTCCACTGATAGGGAAGTTCCTCCTATCTTCCATCAGGACCCTAGCCTATCAGGTCTTATCAGGACTGGCTGCATAGTCTTTCTGTGGCATGGCAATGCTGTTCCTCCTTCTGGGGAGGTGACCAAAGAGCCAGCTAACTGAGTTCATTTCAGAGACAGCTCTTGTTCTCCTAACTAGGGAAACTACTTGGAGACTAAGCTACCATGGGCTACATCTGTGCAGGGGTTCTAGGTTATCTCCATGCATGGTCTTTGGTTGGGGTATCAGTCTCAGAAAAGACCCCTGTGCCCCGATATTTTGGTTCTGTTGCTTTCCTTGTGGAGCTCCTGTTCCCTCCAGGTCTTTCTATCTAGCCCTTCTTTCATAAGATTCCCTGCACTCTACCCAAAGTTTAGCTATGAGTCTCAGCATCTGCTTCGATACCCTTCTGGGTAGAGTCTTTCAGAGGCCCTCTTCCTGAACAGAACACCTACAGCACAGGCTCTAAGATTAACAATCAATAAAAGGGACCTCACGAAACTGAAAAGCTTCTGTAAAGCAAAGGACACTGTCATCAGAACAAAATGACAGCCTACAGATTGGGAAAAGATCTTCACCAACCCTATATCTGCAAGAGGGCTAATATCCAGAATACATAAAGGACTCAAGAAGTTAAAAAGCAACAATTAAGTAATCCAATTAAAAAATGGGGTACAGAGCGAAATAGAGATTTCTCAATAGAGGAATATCAAATGGCAGAGAAACAAAGAAATGCTCAGCATCCTTACTCTTCAGGGAAATGCAAATCAATTTTATTATTTTAAAATCATTGTTTTTTACCAAGTAAGAACAGTTTAACCTAATCTTCCATATTTATTTACTTTTTGTTTTTATAATAGTTTTTTTATATTAATCACAGTTATTTACTTTGTATCCCAGCCGTAGCCTCATCCCTCATTTCCTCCCAATCCCACCATCCTTCCCTCATCTCCTCCCTGCCCCTTTCCAAGTCCACTGATAGGGGAGGACCTCCTCCCCTTCCATCTGACTCTAGCTTATCAGGTCTCTTCAGGACTGCTGCAATGTCCTCTGTGGCCTAGCAAGGCTGCTCCTCCCTTAGGGGAGTGGGGTCGAAGAGCCAGCCATGGAGTTCATGTCAGAAATAGTTCCTGATCCCATATTTATATATGATCAATTTATTCTTTATGTAATATATATTATGATATTTAAAGTGAAAATCATATACTTACTCAAATGAGGATTTACAGGTGCTAGACCAAAGCAAAAGAAAAATATGTTAGCAAGGCTTAAATGCTTTTTGTAAATAAAAGTTTAATTAGTCTACTCAGTCTCCCATACTTTCCTCTAAACCTAATGATGGCAGTGGAAAAATATATCTACAATCCATTTTATTTTGTGCGACAGAGTCCAATTTACTTTGACTTATATTAAAAACTTCAAAGTACCACAACAATCAATGTTAAAGATCATAGGAGACTCGTTCTTTCCCAAGGAATGGCACTGCTAACCTTTTATATCTTAACCAGTGCTAAACAAACCCAGAAATCAAACAGAGGTTGTTGTTAAAACTGTCTATAATCTAGATGAATTAAAAACGCAAGCCATCATTCAATAGAGATTAAACTTATTTTTTTTTTTTGCTATATTCACTTTTATTGAAAGGAATATAACATTCACAAATAATACAATTCTCAAATCATGTCATGTGTCAGAAACAAATAAATACAGCAATACTACTTAGTTTAATCAAATTTAGACACACAGAGAGAGAGGGAGAGAGAGAGAGAGAGAGAGAGAGAGACAGGCAGAGATTTCAGAACCTAGAGTTGCAGTATTTTAAGTGAGGTGACAAAATTTGTAATTTTTGTGCGCACACACACACACACACACACACACACACACACACACAAAATCTTTGAAAAAAACCCAATTACAACTTCAAGAAAAATGTCATCTGATTTTCACTGAAGGGTGGAAATATTGATTTCAAGCCTTTACTAACAGGTAACAAAAGTATTTCTAATCTGCAGTGTAAAAGAGAATGTGTCTCTGGCTCAGCAGTCATCAATGGGAACAGCCTCTGCTCTAGATTTAACAGCCTTTCTGTGTCTTTCCAGACTTACAGTGTCTAGTAATATACCTTGTGGAGCTTCTGTCTGGCTGTGAAAAAACCAAGCTCTTTAACTGAAGAATAAGTTCCTGTTTTTAAATATACACTATATTGGATTTATATATGGCAGCCCAACCAGGCCAATATAAATTAATTTAAATTAAAATGTTTTATCTTTTTATATATACACTTAACAATGTAAGGGAAATGCTAAAAACTTAGAACTTTCAATGATATATATTTTCTCCATGTTTTTAAAATTTTAGTTTATGACCTCACATTTTTTCAATAAAGAATACTGGGATTACTTTTATTTTTATAACTGATTAAGGAAAGTAACAATAATCTTTATCCAATAAACTTTGGATAAAGAGGCCAAGAACTTCTGTTACAGAGAAGTAGACCCTAGTTCCAGCCAGGATCAGTTACCACAGTTTAACTTTGCAAGAAATCAAAACTTTCTGGGTGTAGATACTGCCATTTTGGAAGTAATAAATGCTAATGCATGATTTCTAGTGCCTCCATCCTCAAATAAGTTGTAGTCCTTTAAATTAGAAAATAAAGGTATAACTGTTTAACAAGAAGGGATAACATGAAAGGTAGAAAGAAAAAATGGCTTAAACATGTTCAATAGCATTCAACATCGTGTAAATGCCAATATCTCATTCAGCCTGAAAACTGCATTGCAGTGCTGAAGGCAGGTAGTTTCACTGATTATTATAGTCCTGAATAACATAAAAACTATACAATGTCAATCTTTTTAGTATACAGAGAATGATGTTATCTACTTGCATTTGTTCCTTTTGTGTTATCAATTCTAGAATAAGTTGCAGTTCAACATTTAGTTTTGTAAACTTCTATTTTTACTCACTGTGACATTGAAACAGTGAGGATGCATTTTCTAGATATACTGTATAAAAACAAACTACCATTAAGATACACACGTCCATTAAATACTAGGAATCTGAAAAAAAACAAACATGCGGGTATCGCCACCAATACAAACAAAAACCACAATGTCCTCCAACACTTGAAAAAGCAGCGGTCCAGTTTTGTCTGTCACTGGATGTGAGCCAACGAGAAAAAGAAACACGCTGTCAGATTACAAAAGACTTTTCAAAGCTTAATTGTACTGAGAAGTAAAGTAAGTTGGTTCTAAAAAGTTTCTTATCTCTTTCTGTCTAGCTACCATTCTGATAATGGAGAAACCGCAGAAATATTAAAACTATTAGCAGCTACCCGTGTTAGAGAGAGCAGGGCAGATAGGTCTGGACTAAAGGACTTTACGGCAGTGAAACCCATCAGTTTTATAATAAAATACAGGAGAAATGTTGAACAATATTGAGTACCTTTCAGACTCCATATAAATAGTATAACATACAAAATGAGCCCTAATATAAACTATTGATTCGTGAGTATAAAATTATTTATTAGTCTAAAAAAAAAAAACCACTCAGTACTTTGAGATATTCAGCAACTTTATCCCAGACAGGACTCCTCACATTCTCCTTAATTTTGTAAAACCTTAAAACTACTCTGAAAATCTTACTTAAAATTGCGTAAAAATGGCTCTTCGCTCCTAAAATTTTAATGGTAAAGATTTTAAGCTAAAAAGGAAAGAAGGAAGAAAGGAAAAGAAAAAAATAAAAAGATAAGAAAAGAAGAGTGGACAGAAAAAAACTTGAAAAGTTAGCACACAGATACTGTGTCTGTTAAGATCCACGGGCTCAGTTTTCACTGAGGGCTTTATCTCTACCTTTGCAACCTCATATTAACTTTTGTGATGACTAAGATCTTTTCAATTATTTGTATTGCTGTTTTCATCACAATCCTATGGATTTGGAGAATACATTAAATTTTATTTTGTGGATACTTTAAAAATAAATATCATAATTTCAAATATATATATATATATATATTTGTAAAATAAAAAAAACACTTACCAGTATATTTAATTACACGAATTGTTGAATCTCCTTCACCAAATTTAGTGAGAGGAGTCAGTCGGACTTCATAGGCCTCTGGTTTAATTAGTTCTGTCAAGTTATACGTAATTAATTCTCCCTTCTGAATATTCCCGTTTATTTTAATCTCCTGTTCCCACCAACGTTGCTGTCCAGCCTGAAATCAAAATGATTGTATAATAATTTTTCTAGCATCTAATCCAAAGGTACTTAGTTTATCTTAAAAAAATGAAAAGCAGTTTGGAAATTTAGAAACTTCATTTTAGGCGTTTATTAAACATGTGATATTATATACAAATATTTGAGGAAGTCTTACATTTTATAGATGCTTCTTGATAACTGTAAAATCACCAAAGGTTAGTTAAATAGATTCAATTGATTTTCGTGGGTCATTTTACATTGAGAGTTAGAACAGTCAGAAAGCACCATTTGGTGTTTGAAGAAGGGTATACGTAATGACAACTTACAGAAATTATTGATGCTATATTAGATTCTTGAAGAGCTGTAACTTCTTTATCATATCAGGAAGCATATGTACTGTATACCTAAGATTTTCCAGACTGAATAGGTACTAGAGTTATAACACAGACATGACTATTTTTTTGATTTTTAAGTTCATTGAAAACAGAGATAACGGCTATAATGCTCAATCCCCATCCTGAAAGGCAGAGAGGATGGACATCATCATAAGAAGAAAACAGGAATCAAGTTAGGACCCAGCCACAGAGGGCCTCTGAAAGGCTCTGCCCTGCAGACTATCAGAGCAGATGCTGAGACTTATGGCCAAACCTTCGAGGAGATTGCGGGGATTTCTTTTTATTTATTTATTTGTTTGTTTGTTTGTTTGTTTTTAATTTTATTTTTTTCTTATCAGTTACATTTTATTAACTCTGTATCCCAGCCGTGTCCCGCTCCCTCATTCCTTCCCAATCCTACTCTCCCTCCATCATCTCCTCCCTGCCCCTTTCCAAGTCCACTGATGGGCGGACCTCCTCCCCATTCATCTGATCCTGTTTTATCAGGTATCTTCGGGACTGGCTGCAAAGCCCTCCTCTGTGGCCTAAAAGGACTGCTCCTCCCTTGGGGGGTGGGGAGGTCAAAGAGCTAGTCATTGAGTTCCTGTTAGAAATAGTCTTTTTTCCCCTCACTATGGGAAACCAATTGGTTACTGAGCTACCACAGGCTACATCTGAGCAGAGGTTCTAGGTTATATCCACACCTGGTCCTTGGTTGAATGTCAGTCTCTGAAAAGACCCTGTGCCCAGATATATTTGGTCCTTGTGGAGCTCCTATCCTTTCCCCATCATACTAACTCCCCCTTCTTTCATATGATTCCCTGCACTCTGCCGAAGGTTTGGTCATGAGTCTTGGTATCTGCTTTGAAAACACTGCTAATTAGAGTCTTTCAGATGCGCTCAGTAGACTCCTGTCATACGTTCAATGCACATCCCATCTGTCTTTCTAAACGAGGATTGATCATCTTACCCCATGTCCACTCTCTTGATTATCTTTTTTAGGTGTATAGATTTCATTATGTTTATCATATCTTATAGGTCTATATAAATAAGTATATACCGTGTTTGTCTTTCTCCTTCTGGGATATTTAACTCAGAATGATCTTTTCTAGATCCCACCATTTGCCTGCAAGTTTCATGATTTCCTCCTTTTTGATTGCTGAGTAGTATTCCATTGTGTAAAAATACCACAATTTCTGTACCCATTCCTCCGTTGATGGACATCTGGGTTGTTTCCAGGTTCTGGCTATTACAAATAAAGCTGCTATAAACATGGTTGAGCAAGTATCCCTTTTGTGTACTTGATCAAAGTTTGGGTATATACCTAGCAGTGGTATAGCTGGGTCTTGAGGAAGCACTATTCTTATTGTGGGGATTTCTAATGAAAGAAGTGGGAGTTAGCAAGACCTGGAGGGAACAGGAGCTCCACAAGGAGAGCAACAGAACCAAAAAAAATCTGAGCACAGGTCTCTTTCCAGAGACTCATACTCCAACCAAGTACCAGGCATGGAGATAACCTAGAACCCTACACAAATGTAGCCCATAGCAGTTTAGTGTCCAAGTGCGTTCCATAGTAATGGGAACAGGGACTGCCTCTGACATGAACTGATTATATGTTTATCCATATAATATAGGATAAACATACTAAGATTTACAGACCTAAAAAAACTAAACAAGGACCCTAGGGAAGAATCATAATTCTCATTCAAAAGGGAAAACAGGATAGACACCAGAGGCTGTGGAAGACAGGGAACAGGATGGGAGCCTACCACAGATGTCCTTTAAAAGACTCCAACCAGCAGGTGATCGAAGCAGATGCAGAGACTCCAGAGATTAAAAAAAAAAAGGCTTTCACAGGCTCCGTGTGGTAGGCTCCTATTCTGTTCTCTGTTTTCTCCCTGTTCTGATGTCCATCCCATTTGCCTTTCTGAGTGAGGATTAATCATCTTACACCAATAGGGTATCAAAGCAGATGCTGAGTCTCATAGCCAAACTTTGAGCAGAGTGCAGGGAATCTTATGAAAGAAAGGGGAGATAGAAAGACCTGGAAGGGACAGGAGCTCTACAAGGAGAGCAATAGATCCAAATATCAGGGCATGGGGGTCTTTTTGAGACTGATACTCCAACCAAGGATCATTCATAGAGATAACCTAGTACCCCTGCACAGATGTAGCCCATGGCAGCTCAGAGTCCAAGTGGGTTCCCTAGTAAGGGGAACAGGGACTGTCTCTGACAGGAATTCAATGCCTGGCTCTTTGATCACCTCCCCATGAGGGAAGCACAGCGTTGCCAGGCCATAGAGGAAGACCATGTAGCTAGTCCTGATGAGACCTGATAGGCTAGGTGCAGATGGAAGGGGAGGAGGACCATCCCTATTATTGAATTTGGAAATGGCCATGGGAGGAGAAGAAGGAGGGAGGGTGAGATTGGGAGGGAATTTGGGAGAAGGCTACAGCTGGGATACAAAGTAAATAAACTGTAATTACTTAATAAAAGCTAAAATAAAAAATAAAACAAAAAGAAATCTTTTCAAGGAATTCCCTTCAGTGTTAATTTTGAAAAAGATGAAAATTAATCTAGTAGGGAAATTAAGAAAGGAAAGCTACTCATACATGAAACAAATTCATTAGTTTCTGTCATGCCACTTCCAGTATGGTTTGTCACCCAAAAGTCAAGAGTGATAAAACATTAAGAAGTCTGATGAAGGAAGCAGAATAAGTTTTTTTTTTTAGATGTAGAGACTGAACAAGCCTCAACATTAATAGTGGACCTATTAACAGGCTAGAAGCAAGAACTTACTTAATCCTATGTGTAAAACTGAACATGTATTGGTAAGAATCTTCATTAACAATGCTCCTATATTGCAAGTATTTATTTTTTAAATGAAATGAGAAAAGAATGTTGAGTCTTATCCAGCAACAAGTACAAACAAAGAAGTGTTTAATAATTGATACTGTGGGCTTGTTGGCATAGGTACAGAGCCGTGTGTCTTTTAATCGCTCAGATTCTCTCCCCTTCCCTCTTTCACTCTTTTATGTATATTTGATATTCTCTCATACATATAATATTCTCTTTATTTCTGACTTTTGTGAATGTCTTCTACTAACAATTTAAACTTTTGTTAAGTTATTGCATCTAATTCATTAGAGTTCTTAATAGATAATTATATAATTATTTGTTATTCCAAATTATATTTTTGTTTTATTTTACCTTGTTTTGATGGCTTATCCAATTTCATGGTTTTTTTTCTTAAATTCAATAATAGACACAATAGACATATTACGGAAAGTAGGCAAAGTTTATTTATAATAATGTCTGTTACTATCCATATCTGAAATACATTATATACACTCTTGTTTATAGTCATATGTCCTTGATATACTTTGTTATTTTTTTCCATGTACTAATCATGTGTCTCAAAATTCTTCTACTGTGAGCTGTTTTCGGCTAAAGGCAAAGATACAGTCTTTAAGAAATATACCTTTGTTCTGACATGCTCCTAAGGGCATTAAAAATGCTATTCACCCTTCATTTGACTGTGAGATCCTTTGATAGCTCAGATAAAGGTAGAGAAAAATTCCCTACTCTCCATTGGTCTTAGGCTTCTATTTTTGTTTGCCTCAAAGTGTCAAGAATTAAAATTTCAGTTTGCCTTGATGGTGATCCCTGGAGGGCAACGATTGTTTGAGTAGGAATTCCGCTTGCTAACATGGGTTGTGGATTTCCATGTTTCTTCACATTTTTTCATGTTAATCCTCTCTTTTATGTTTCTGTGCAAATATATGCAAAAATTAATTATATGTGCACATATTTTACATATATTGAGTTCATATGCTATATATGTGTGCATATACAAGCAAGTGTGTGTATGTGTATGTCTGTGTGTTTGTGTGCGTGTGCATACATTTGTTCTATGAAGGTGGGTAAGTCTTAACTGTACAGCTCAGACTCTTACTGTTGCTATTCTTTTGCTGTTAAACTTCTGGAAATGGAAATCTCCAATATGTATGCTGCTAATGCTTTTCACTTATTTTGTCTCACAAACAACAAATTAGTGGAATTAAAAGGAGGCTATTTCATATGTAATTCTTATAGCTCTATTCACAGAAGAGAGAAAAGAATATGCTATTGAAAAGTTATATGTACAGAGTAAAAGCATATATAAGATTCTTATCTAATATTCAGTCTTAGGAGGCTCAAATACTTAACTTTAAAAGACAAAATAAAATGTCTACTGTGAGATTGCATCTCCTAGAAATGTCAGGGAATTTAGGTTCATGAAGTCTCATCAACATGGCTGCCTAAACAAAACCCAAACAAAGATGACACTAATAAACATGTTAACATGGAGGAAGAAATTTCACAAGGTCCCAATGCTAGTCAAAGAACTACAGACAACTAAGAAACTCCGAGAATGGGAAAAATAGTCTTCCTTAGAGAATAGCACATTAATTAGATATACAATACCAAATGGTTAACCCTGAAAAAAAAATACAATTAACATTATACATACAGATCAGATTGTACTTATACATCTAGAAATATATTAATATATCACACACACAATTAAGAAAAAAGAAGCCAGAATCAGAGAAAGATAAAGGGTATAGATACATTTGAGGAGTTGGAAAGAGAAAAGAAAAAAGGAAAATGATACAGTTATTTTTAAATTTAGTAAATAAACACATAAGAATAAGATGAAATAAGAGAGATAAATATGACAATGGTTAAAGCACAAACTCACAACAGATTAAAGTGCAGAGAATAAGTGTTAAAGGATTACTTTGCCACAAATAGTTTATCTGTATGTTCTGCCCCTTCTCAAGACTCTGATGCTATTGCAAAAGGCCGGGGGGCTGACGAGTGTGAAAGCCATAGATTGGGGAGCACCAATGGAAAAAAGTGTCTTTTGGAAATGACGGAGACTCTGAGCTTATGAACTCCCAGAAGCTCTATGGTTCCCTGCCCAAGATCACAGTGAAGTGTGCTAATTGGATGGTTAAGACATTTGCAACCCCACCACTGACAGAGGAGCTAAGGTCAGTTGATAGCTTCTAGAAGAAGAGAGTATCTGGTCTTTAAGGTTGTAATTCCTGGCAGGTTAACACTACATGCATTAATATTTGGATAATATCAAGTGGACTCTGTTGGCTATTTTTACAAAAGACAAGTAGTTCAGAGGAGTTGGGGGTAGTTGTAAATTTTGGAGGACTTAGTGGAAGAGGTAGGGGTAAACATGATCAAAACTCTCAAAAAATTAATAAAATTGCATACTTTAAAAGTTTCTTGTCATTAGCATTCCCATTAAAAGGCGATGCGTAAAACTGAAATTTTAATAACTGTTTGTTTCACCAGAGATAACCTGAATATATTAAAATTCCTATAAGTAAACAAGAAGCAGAATTAAGTAGCAAAATGACTCAGATAATACGTATTTCACAGATGAAGAAACTTCAATAATTAATTAATTAGGGAAAGCTAAATCCTCACAATGAATCAATGAAATAGAAATTAATTCCATATTATTTCATATAATCAGATAGACTAAAGCATTAAAAATGTAACAGTATTAAAGTTTGGTACAGCTATAAAACTTCAAAAATGTCAGAACTTGTGTTGAAGGAAATGAAGTGAGTGCAACTCCACCTCACTAACAAATGAGACCATAAAGATGTTGTGGATTTACACAGGAGGCTGGAGAAAACATTGAGCATGTAGAGGATTTATGACACAGTCGACGTCTGTGATATGCTACCTGATAGCCTTGGTTTCTTTTAGCTCCACAGCACATGGGATAACAAATCACCAGGTTGATGGCACATATGCCTTGGTGCATATGAGGGACACCGAGCTTTAAAATCCTTACATCGCATAACTGACAGCAGCCAAACCTGCCCATCATATTTATATCTTTATTCTACTGGACATCAACTCTTTCCTGTACTCTAGAAATGAAAATTATTCTTTAAGAAAGTTTGCTGTGTAAAATGAACTTGAAAAAAATGAGCTACAATAAAACGACAAAGTGTGTCTGTCCACACAAGACATGAAGAAACACATATCTGTAAAATTCTGTCTTGCAAGCATACAGCCATGCTGGATATGCAAACTTGTCCAAGTTTGCACGGCAGTAAAAAAAAAAAAAAGTCACAGCTTTAAAAAGTGAACCTCCACTCAGTCACAAGGATAATCAGACATACGAATCGTAGAAAATGGCATAAGCATAAGCAAATAGTGTATAAAAATGAAATCATAGGCTATTTTTCAAATATCTCTAGAGGTCCAGTTTTCTTCAAAATAATGTAACTGCCAATACTACTGTCTTTAAATGTTAAGTTTTATATGTATGAACTTAAGACAAAAGTGTAATTATTCCAAACAGCAGATAAAATCAACTTAAGTCTTTCAGATCAATATATGGAAGCATGTATTCTACTATCATCAAGAGAGAAAAGTTGAAACAAGGTGCAGTTCCCTGGACAAGTAACTTTAATACCACCCCTGTCTGTAGCACATCAAGAGGGACAGACCATAGGTGTTCTGTTGATAAAACGAAGGTTCTGTTCAAGTACATCAGTTAGTGTGGCTACACTGATGTAGTTGTAACCTCCAAAGTGTATACTTCACATGTGTATTAAAAAAAAACAAAAACAAAAAACAATACCTTTGGTTCCAAGCCTTTAATTTAAAGTTGTAATGAAAGTATGCTTCAGTAGCTGAAATCATAAACAATTGAATATTATATATTACATATCAGCTAGCTGTACAAAATATACAAATGGAAAACTGAAAGCATTGTTTTCACATACACATGATGCACAAACATACCCATATATTGAGGATGAAACCACCAAACAGTTGGAAATATGGGATCCAGACTGTAAATACAGTCAACAGCCCCAATGTGCAGAGGAACTCATATCGATTTTCATGTAGATTTAAAATTTTAGTTTTTCAGCAATAAATCAAGTAATCCAATTAAAAAAATGGAGTACAGAGCTAACAGAGAATTCTCAATAGAAGAATATCAAATGGCAGAGAAACACTTAAAGAAATGCTCAACATCCTTAGCCATCAGGAAGATGCAAATCAAAAGGACCGTGAGATTTCACTTACACCCATCAGAGTGGCTAAGATCAAAAACGCAAGTAACAACACATGCTGGAGAGGTTGTGGAGAAAGGGGAAACCTCCTTCATTGCTGGTGGGAATGTAAACTTGTACAACCACTTTGGAAATCAATCTGGTGCTTTCTCAGACAATCAGGAATAGCGCTTCCCCAAGATCCAGCTATACCACTCCTAGGCATATATCCAAAAGATGCTCAAGTACACAACAAGGACATCTGCTCAACCATATTTGTAGCAGCTTTATTTGTAATAGCTAGAACCTGGAAACAACCCAGATGTCCCTCAACGTAGGAACGGATGCAGAAATTGTGGTACATTTACACAATGGAACACTACTCAGAAATTAAATACAAGGAAATCATGAACTTTGCAGGCAAATGGTGGGACCTAGAGAAAATCATCCTGGATAAGGCATCCCAGAAGAAGAAAGACACACACGGTATATACTCACTTATAAGTGGATACTAGACCTAAAAGATAGGATAAACATACTAAAATCTGTACACCTAAGAAAGCTAAACAAGAAGGAGGACCCTCGATAAGATGATCAATCCTCACTTAGAAAGACAAATGGGATGGACAATGGAAGTAGGAGAAAACAAGAAACAGGACAGGAGCCTACCACATAGGGCCTCTGAAAGACTACCTAGCAGTGTATCAAAGCAGATGCTGAAACTCATAACCAAACCTTCGGCAGAGTTCAGAAAATCATATGAAAGAAGAGGAAGTTAGTAAGATCTGTAGAGGACAGGAGTGTTAGAAGGACCAAATATATCTGGGCACAGGGGTCTTTTCTGAGAGTGATTCTCCAACCAAGGACCATACATGGATATAACCTAGAACCTCTGCTTAGACGTAGCCCATGGCAACTCAGTATCCCAGTACCCCAGTACGTTCCCTAGTTATGAGAATAGGAACTATCTCTGACATGAACTCAGTGGCTGGCTCTTTGACATCCTCCCCCCCCCAAGAAAGGAGGAGCCTAGCTAGGCCACAGAGAAGGACATTGCAGCCAGTCCTGAACAGACCTGATAAGCTAGGATCAAATGGAAGGGGAGGAGGACCTCCCCTAGCAGTGGGCTTAGAGAGGGGCAGGGAGAAAATGAGGGAGGGAGGGTGAGATTGGTAGGGAATGAGCGAGGGGGCTACAGCTGGGATAAAAAGTAAATAACCTATAATTAATATAAAAAATAAAAAATAATTAAAAATCCATTTTTCCCCTAATGAAGATGTTTCTTTCATATAACTTAGAGCTAGCTGATGTCCCGAAGTCTTCACAATATGGCTATTTTTTAAATTAAAAACTGTGGTTTTATTTTTCTATTTACTTATTTATTTAATTTTTTACCACAAGAGATAATTGAATAGCTATTGCTGAGAAGTTCTCAGGATTAAGAATAAAAAACATGTTAAATGCTTCTTTAAATTTTCAAAGGAACAAAATTAGATACTTTAAGCAAATTAGGCAAAAAGTCTGCAACAGACTTGAAACTGAAAGTGAGAAATGAAATTCTTCTGCCATTTTTTTTTCCTCATTCTATCTGGACAGTGACTTTCCTGCAACACTCTCATGAACCCCACCAATACGGACTAGATGAAGGAAAGCTAAAAGAGAGCATACACACTATCATTCCTCTTGTTTTGATGTGACTACCTAAAAGAAAGACTGACACTCCCTGCCGTTGAGGCTGCTGTTTGCATTCACCAGGAATTCTGCGAGGGAATATAAAATATAAAAATATGGACACTGCAGAGCCTAATCCATACTTCCTTTTGATTATCTACAGAATACATCTCTAAGATGTGATTTCACGGCTGCAAACCATTTTTTTTCATCATTAACATACACAGATAATACAAAGTTAGTGCTTTTATTGTGGTGTTTCTCTCCATGCATGCACTTTGAATATGTCCATCCATCTTGCCACTGTTTCCTAACCACCCTCTTTCATGTTCCTGTGAATCTATCTCATGATTTTCCTACTTTTAGTTTTGTGCTCCTTCCCGCCCCTCAGTACCTACAAATGAGATAAAAGATCCAGTATTCATTTTCATGAGACTGCTTATTTCACTTAACACAATGGCCTTGAGTTGTATCCATTAAAAAAAAAAAAACAACTATGCACGTATTCTATATTTTTATAGTACCAAATAAAAGATAAATAGCATGGATTTCAAAAGTACTATTGTTTTAGCTACATTTTTTAAAGAGAAGGGTTTTGTAGGAACTCCTCTAAGAGTTACTTCTCATAAACTATTGGAGATAAGTTCTTGCTCACACTCTCATCACCTTTATTCCTGGCAAGGTCTTCTCCAGATTATAAATGGAGGATTTTTCATTTTTGTCTGCCACATCTCTTTGGAAGCTCTTTTATATTACAGTTAAGTAGCTTTCCATGAAAGCCAAGTTCATTTTGTTGGACTGATTCATGCCTAGCCTCTCAATAGAAAGCATCAAAATTTGCTGATTAAAATTTCTGTCATCTCTTGAAGTATGAGGGCAACATCTACCTTTGATCATTGCATTCCACTGTCATAAATTTAATAGGTCATTGTCAATTTGACACCATCTATGGCTTTCAATAGGCATCAGACTGCAATAAAAGTGTAGTTTGGGAAGCATTAGGGATCCACAGTCAAGTCAGAATGCAAAGGTGAATCCTGCTTTGGTATAAATAAATCAGCTTAGCGGACATAAACTAGTAAGTGATGTTAACACCCTCTGTGCTTCAACTAGTCTCTTTCACTATTTGGCGATTTGGCTACTGAAATGATCTAACTTTCATGTGAGTAATACCTGAAAATTTTGGTCTCACAGTTTGAGTCTCAGAATAATGTCACATCATGAAACTGAGGAGTACTGGAAAGTTATGCTCAGAGGCAATTAGAGAAAGTGTGGATTACGTAGCAAACCACTTCTCTTTAAATAGGAATAGTCTTATGATTCTAAAACCATTTCTTTTCTTTTTTTTTTTTTTACTAATTCCTGATAACACATATTTAACCTCAGCACGCCAAATTGAACTTAGTAGATTTAAGATTTGGAATTGATAAACTCAAGTTATGTTTTCAGTTGTGTTGGGAACTGAGTACTCCACAGAGAAGCATCCAAGTTGAGGCAGGAGTGTAGGCAGCCTAGCTCCAGCTTGAGGTCATTTCTGCTTTACCACTGTTATTCTCTACGACAGTGGTTCTCGACCTTCCTAATGCTGCTACCTTTTAAGACAGTTCCTCATGTCGTGGTGGACTCCCAACCACGAAATTATTTTGGTGCTACTTCAGAACTGTAATTTGATACTATTACGAATTGTAATGTATATATCTGATAGGCAGGATATCTGATATGTGACCCCAAAAGGGTTGCAACCCACATTTGGGGAATCTCTGCTCTAAGACTTACTTCACTTCATCTGTACTTTTTGTCCTCCTATTGCAGCATGCACAGTCCATTTCTTTATGTAGCTTGGTTTGCTGTGACCACTGGCCAGCAATTTACTCAATTGATGACTTTCTTAGGCTGACCACAGATCTTGTGGGCTTAACAGTCTCTTTCCAGGCATTTTATATATTCTGTCAGCATCTCCAATACCAGTGAGCAGGGGATGCTAGGTCCCATTCTCTCCAAATCTGACTCTATCTGCCCGATTATGCTACTAAGGAACCCTCTGCCCTATGCAGGATCCAGAGCTTCTATGCAAAACCACACCTTTTTTGGGAGATGCTGGGAGGACTGCCATGGCTTTCCTGACCTACTTATTGTCCTTCTCCTTTGTACTAAAACATTTCTTTGTCATGTCTGGGAACACCATGCTGGTACTAGAAATTTTTCCCAATGCTTTTTATTCCTGATGTAAAGTGATTCAACATTTGGCTGTCTTGAGCACACCTTCTGCTCATTCTCCCAGCACAGGCTCCATTGGACTTAACGACTAAGCTTTCAAGGCTGCTGTTTTGCATGGATTTTTATAAAATCTGTTCGAACTCATTTGTACCTATTGCTTTGTTCTCAGTCGTGACCATTGAGCCTTACCTTTTTATGTTGTAGTCTTAAATAATAAAAGATCAGGGAATTAAAAAAGTATTAGAATGAAACAATACGCTTATTAATATTTAAAGTTCTAAACAACTGGATACATTGTTTAATTTTTTTTAAAGCTTTAGTGTGTGTGCATGTATTTGTGTGTGGATACATGCCTGTGTGATCACATGTCATTCACATGTAGGTGCTTGTGGTGGCCAGACGATGCTGGATCCCTTGGAACTGAAGTCACAGGTGTTGTAAGCTACTCACATGGATGTTAGGCTATTAACTCATTCTTCTGCAAGAAAAAGTGTCTTACCCACTGACTCCTTTCTCCATCCCTCCAACCCCCCAAAAGCTCTGTGTGGTGAGCTGCTCTGAACTGCATTTGATTGTCCTGGATCCTTAATATTCCTCGTTTTTATCTCTTTCAGCAGTAGTTATTAGATTATGAACAAAACAAGAAACTGTGGTGAGCCTCAGATGAAGACAGCGCTGAGCTGGACCATAGCTTCACTATTCCTGACAGGGAGTGTAGTTTCCTCCTGTGTTTTTCTGAGCAAGAGACAGTTGTCTAGGGATTTATGAAGTATTTTTGCAGGAAGAGTCCAGCAAACATTCTAGCACATAAAAGAAAGGCTTGCAAAGTATCTTTAAGGATATTTTTAAGGGAAAATACTACCCATTATTCATTCAGAAGAGATTTTTGTGACAGCCAGGTGCAATGTCCTTATTCAGCAAGAATAAAAATAGAAAGAAAGAAAAACAGATTAAGGAAAAGGAACACTACATACAGCTCAAAACTTTCAACCTAGATTCAAGCTGATATGGCATAGTTAAAATTGTAGCAGTAGGAAAATGAAAACAAAATCAGAGCACACCTTTGACCAAAGAGCCTTTGAAACTCAGAACAAAGCCAGTATCTCTAAAAAAATCAAAACAAAAATGAAACAAAAACAAAACAAACAAAAAAACCTATCTGAAGGGCTAGAAACAAAGCTAGTTCATTACACTCTTGAAGATTCATCTATGTATTTTTTTAAGTTAATTCAGAGTCCCAAGTGATACTTTGAAGATTAGAAAAGTTTCTCAGAATAATTTAACACAGCCAACATCTATTGATCAAATTTGATGAAGTAGGGTACATCGTATGTATTTCAATGATTATTTAATTTAACATAAAAACAATATGGTAGCCGTGTAATTGACTTTAAATTTTATTCATATTATATTTAACTAATTTTATTAAATTTTATAGATCATTGTTTCTCTATATAAAAATTTCTGAATAACTAAAAATAAGAGAAAAATAAAACACATCTAAGGAGATATACAGGCTATGTCATACTCAAATTTTTGTCTAAGATCTTCCTGTGTTTTTTGTGCCACTCTTTCAGGTCCTTTGTAATGTTTAAATCATAATTACTAGCATTTATTTTTAATTGTTTTTTAAATTTATTTATTTATTTTATGTATATGAGCGCTCTATCTGCATGTACAGCTGTGTGCCAGAGGAGGGCATCAGATCCCAGTACAGGTAGTTGTGAGCCACCATGTGTTTGTCAGAAATTGAACTCAGGGCCTCTGGAAGAGCAGAGAGTGCTGTTAATCGCTGAGCCACCTCTCCAGCCCCACTAGCATTTATTTTAGGAAAGATCTGAGGTGATTTGAGGGTATGGCGGCACCTGCTCTTACCTCAGCATTATGGAGGAAGCAGGAGTACAAAGACATATTTCCATCAACTTCTGTTACGATTGTCTGAAAAATTAACTTGTGTATTACAATAATTTTAAATAAACAATTTAATTAAGCACAATTGAAATTAAAATTTAAAAAACAAGGCAATCAAATTCATTAATTAATATATGATATCATGAACTGTATTATCCATATTTAAGAAAATCAATGTGGGTTTTTATTGCTTGAATTTTGGCTCAAGGATACTATAAAACAAATTAATTATGTATCTGAAATTATGCCTCTAACTGCCACAAGTCTACCACAATGTGATAAAAGTTATTTAGTTGAAAAGAACATGAAGAGAGCAGACATGGGGTAAGAAGATCAATCCTCGTTTAGAAAGACAGATGGGATGTGCATTGAACGTATGACAGGAGTCTACTGAGCGCATTTGAAAGACTCTAACTAGCAGTGTTTTCAAAGCAAAGACTCATGACCAAACCTTTGGCAGGGTACAGGGAATCATAAGAAAGAAGGGGAGTTAGTATGATGGGGAAAGGATAGGAGCTCCACAAGGACCAAATATATCTGGGCACAGGATCTTTTCTGAGACTGTCATTCCACCAAGGACCATCTATGGATATAACCTAGAACCTCTGCTCAGATGTAGCCTGTGGTAGCTCAGTAACCAATTGGTTTCCCATAGTAAGGGGAACAAGGACTATTTCTAACAGGAACTCAATGGCTGGCTCTTTGGCCTCCCCACCCCCCAAGGGAGGAGCAGTCCTGCTAGGCCACAGAGGAGGGCTTTGCAGCCAGTCCTGAAGATACCTGATAAAACAGAATCAGAATCGGATGAATGGGGAGGAGGTCCCCCCTATCAGTGGACTTGGAAAGGGGCAGGGTGGAGATGAGGGAGGGAGGGAATGAGGGAGCGGGACACGGCTGGGATACAGAGTTAATAAAATGTAACTGATAAGAAAAAAATAAAATTAAATAAAAAAAACAAAAACAAAATAATTTTGCTATGATGGTGAAATTTTAAGGTTATAAAGGTCTACTCAGATTAATAAGCTAATTTAAAATGTATGTCTAACTGCTTATGTCTTTACCAGTTTCTGAATGAATGTTGTTTCTCCTGCAACCAGCTGCTTGTGATCTGGGTTCACCATTAGGCTTTCTGGCCAATAAATTTGGTACAATAAATTTAATTGTAATTTTTTTTTTTTTAAAAAGAAAAGAACATGAAAAGCAAACTAGATTCGAGTCAGCAAACAGGCCACTTGGCTGAGAAGTCCAGCTGCACTTCTTTCCATTAGTTTCTCATTGAATAAACAGAAAATTAAATTATCATCCTCAAAGTTTAATTTATTTTTAATGTAATTATATATATATATATATATATATATATATATTACAATTTATTAACTTTTTATCCCCTCTGTACCCTCCTCCCTCATCTTCCCCTATACCTTTTCCTGAGACCCCTGATAGGGGAGGACCTCATCCCCTTCTATCTGACTCTAGCTTATCAGGTCTCATCAAGGCTGGCTGCATCATCTTCCTCTGTGGACTGGCAAGACTGTATGTCCAAAGGGGAGGTAATCAAAGAGCCTGCCACTAATTCATGTCAGAGACAGCCCCTATACCCATTTCTAGGAAACTGAACCCACTTGGAAATTGAGCAGCCAGTGGGCTTCCTTTGAACAGGGGTCTAGGTCTTCTCCATGCATGGCCCTTAGTTGGAGTATCAGTCTCTGCAGGCCACCCCTGGACCCAGGTATTTTGGCTCTGTTGTTCTTGTGGAGTTCCTGACCATTCCAGGTCTTTCTATCTCCATCTTTGTCCATAAGGATTCCGACACTCTGTCAAATTTTGACTATGAGTCTCAGTATCTCCTTCAATACCCTGCAGTGTAGAGTCTTTCAGAGTTCCTCTGCGGAAGGCTCCTGTCCTGTTCCTTGTCTTCTCCTACTTCCGATGTCTTTACTGTTTGTCCTTCTATATGAGGATTAAGCATCTTCCCTAAGTTCCTTCTTGTTGTTTAGCTTCTTTAGGGCTATAGATTTTATTATGTTTATCCTATATTATATGGCTAATATCCACATTTAAATGAGTATATATCATTTGTGTCTTTCTGTTTCTGGGTTACCTCACTCAGGTTGATCTTTTCTAGATCCCACCATCTCTCTGCAAATTTCATGATTTCCTTGTTTTTAAATGCTGAGGAGTATTCCATTGTATAAATGTACCAAAATTTCTGTATCCATTCCTCGACTGAGGGACATGTAGGTTGTTTCCAGATTCTGGATATTACAAATAGAGCTGCTACAAACATGGTTGAGCAAAAGTCCTTATTGAGTAGTGGGGCACTATGCCTAGGAGTGGTATAGCTGGATCTTGAGGAAGCACTATTCCTAATTGTCTGAGGAAGCACCGGATTGAATTCCAAAGTGGTTCTACAAGGTTAAATTCCCACCAGCAATGGAGGAGGGTTTCCCTTTCTCCTTATCTTCTCCAGAATAAGTCAATGTGGCTAATCATTTGCTGGTCTTTCTCCCCTTTGAGGACAGCATGTACATATAGGAAAATGCTGTACAGTGTTTTTCAAAGGCCAGTGATGAACATATAATCAGCTGGCAATGGGTTAATTTGTTTTGTGAAATTTTTATTGCATGTTTTTAATGCTTTACTTTTTTTATTCTTAATTCTGGCCTGGAGCTCTCAATTCAATAGATAAATTCAAGCATTAGAAGTCACACACACAACAATGACAACAAGAATAAAAAACAAAACAAAACCAAGCGACTCTGCCAAACAACAACAACAACAAAACAAAAAACAAACCACCACCTGTGTCTGCTCCCATGCAGTAGCATGTTGTCAATGAGCTGGGGCTGTCTCAACTGGTGTATGTTAAAAAGAAAAGAAAAGAAAAGAAAAACCTACTTCAAGGACACTGCTGTTAACAACAGATGGTATAGTGTATAGTTCATTTATGTACATTGCAAAACATTTTTTTTCTAGCTATTGTCCTAATTCAGGTTATAAGATTTTCTTCCATTACATAGTTATCAAAGTAAAAGTAGCACAATGTTGCACTTAGCAATTGTCCAGGATATAGTATAGTAGACAGCAGGAAAGTTTTCTTAGAATACATAAACACATATTTCTTCCTTGTGTGCAGGCTGAGTCAGCTGCCAGAAACTGCAGAATCTGGCTCATTTCAAGTCCTGCTTGGCCTATGTTTAGTTCCACAACTCTCCTTATCTGGACCATTGAGTTACCCAAAACATTTTTTTCCTCTTTGTTTGGCTCAGATGGTTTATAGGTGAGTAGGTTTCTAGGTTGGAAAATGCCATTTATCATTTTTCCACAAAGATGAAATCACACGAGGTGATACTCAACCTGTGTGGGTCTGAGATATATTTTCATAATGGATAAGGTTACAAGAGAAATAAATCCAAGATAAAGAAAGTATACTTTCAGATTCTCATAAATTTTAAGTGGATCACAGATTCCTCATTGAAAAACTTTATTATTAAATAAAAAGTATAAAAGTATGCATGTTATTTGTATCTTCAGACATATTGGCATCCAAGGTATATTCATAGTTTTTGTGTTTGCTTATGCATGTGTCATAAAGAATTGAGTCTGGCTGCACTCACCATAAAGAGTGGCATAGGCCCCAGCCTGACTGTACCACTGCACATGCAGAAACAGTATGCCTGGGTACCAGAAACAATCTACCCTGTTCCCACTCAATCCATAAAAAGCTAGTATAACTTACCTCTCCCTCTCTCATACTGTGTGTGTGTGTGTGTGTGTGTGTGTGTGTTTGTACATGTTTCCTAACCACTCAACTTTATCCTTCATCCCATAGAAAGATCTAGAGGTCTCCATTGTTCCAAAAAAAGTAGTATCAGCCTGTTGATACTGATTCTGTCTGTCTGCTTCATTTTTTCATACATAATATATGCACAATATATGAATATGTGTTTGTGTGGGTGCATGCAGAGGTCAGAGGAAAACCTCAGAGTTACTGATTCATAACATTTTGCCTTATTTCTTTGAGATAGCATCACCTTCTGAACCTGTGTGTAGGTTAACAGCTGACAACCCCATTGCTCCTGTTTCTGCACCTGGCTCTCCACAGGATGAGGGCAACAGCGTGCACACATTTTATGTGGGTGCTGGGGATTTGAACTCAGAATGCTTGCACAGCAGTTTCCCTTACCTGCTGAGCCATCTCTCAAGCCTTCTGGGTCATAATCCCTCTACACTATCATGAATATTAAAATTATGCAAAGTGATTATCTACTTTCCATTAAAATGCTCCCAACTGTGGTGAATCATTATGTAAACACAGCATGTAAGATAGAAAAAAATCTCCCATGTTCATGGATTGGTAGGATTAACATAGTAAAAATGGCCCTCTTACCAAAAATTAACTATAGAGTCAATGCAATTGCCATCAAAATACCAATGCAGTTCTTTGTAGACCTTGAAAGAACCATTCTCTACTTCATATGAAAAAAATTATAAAACCCAGGATAGTGAAAACAATCCTATACAATAAAATGTCTTCTGGAGGTATCACCATCCCTAATTTCTAGTTGTACTACAGAATAATAGCAATAGCAACTGCATGGTACTGGCATAAAAACAGACAGGTGAGTCAATGGAATTGAATGAAAGACCCAGAAATAAAATAAACCCACAGTCCTATGGACACTTGATTTGTCGGGAGCCATGACTCCAGCGGCCGGCTTTGATATTTAAATCTCGGCTGAGAGATGGCTTTTAGGAGGCCTAATGGCAGAGAAGAACTTGCAAGTCTATCTCCTTTTCTTTGTGACAGCAGGTAGGATAGCTTGTGAGGGTCACACCTCTTCCTCAGGCTCCTTGTGCAAATTAACCTATTGTTCTGAGATGTTTTACTGGCTAAAAGTAACTCCTGATAATAAAAGAGGTCAGAGGGCTGGAGGCAGAGGAGGAGGCAGAGACTTGAGACTTGCTGCTTACTGCAGCAGCCTGCTTTTTGCTGTGGCTGTTGAGTCTGGACCTTTAAAAAAGGTTTCCTGTGTGTTGTGTGTTTATTTTATTAATATTAATCCTCACTCCCGACTCAAGAACTGTTCGACTCTGCTGGCTGGCTCCGGCATTGATTTTTGACAAAGATGCCAAAAACATACAATGGGAAAATAAAAGCATCTTCAACAAATGGTGCAGGTCTAACTCGAAGTCTACATGTAGAGGAATGCAGGTAGATCAATGTTTATCACCTGCACAAAACTCAAGTCTAAGTGAATTAAAGACCTCAGCATAATACCAGACACACTAAACCCAAAAGAAGAGGAAATGGAGAAAGAGCCTTGAAGACATTGGCACAGGAGACTACTTGATGTGACTTGATATGTTGATGTGAGGTGGTAGTGAGGAGGCTCCCCTTATCAGAAGAATAGGGGATATGGGATAGGGGAAGTGGGGCAGAGGATGGGAATAGGAGGAGAGGAGGGAAGGCCTACGATACGGATGTAACATGTATAAGTAAATTAATTGATTAAAAACTCATGATGGTAATTTCCAAGACATAGGCCACAATTCTTAATGTATCCAAATTTTACAATGGGTATGACAATCCATATAGTTTTTAAAACTTGTGGCTAATTAGAGTGAGCAATTAAGGGGAAGGCATAAGTTTATTCAGAAAGAGACTAATAACTTCTCTGGTAATAAACATGACACGATAATGTTTGTAGATATTGAGAAAGATTGAACCATTTAATGGACATTCAAGAGATAAAATTTTTCAGTATTCTTGATGATTTGGATACAAGTAATGAATTACAGGGGGTCTATTTCTAGTCCAAGCAATGATCCATGATTCCCTTTCATTTTGGTGTGTAACACTGTAGTTGGATGAAGCTTCAGACATGGTAGGTTAGAACTTAGAGCTTTCCAGTTTGAGGGGCCTTCAAGAAAACAGTTTTGCATATGGGTAGATAATGTTCAGCTTTAACCATTTTGTCCATTCATATATTTTAGGTATTTAATAAATAATGCAAAACAATGACAAACACATATATGTGATAGCTCCTTTAAAGAAAAAAGATAAAGGAAGATGGAAATATGATAGGAAATTAAAAGCAAATAATTAAAGGCAAGACCATGAGCCTGGATGGGAACAAAGCATTTGCAGAAACTGTTTTACCAGGCAGAAAACTGATGAGAACAAAGGGTGTTACTCATTCTAATTAGATGTATGGAATCAATGAATATATCATCAGAGCAGTGAAAAAAATTAGCTCAGTATTAGCAAAACTGAGCTTTATTTGTCCGTAACGCATTTCTCAAGAAAAAGTAGGAAATGTAACAGCATTCTTTATTCTCTTCAGACCCAACTGCAGAGATATCATAAAACAAGATTGACAGTTGTTAGGGGGAAATTGCAGCTCCTAATGGAAAAAGGTCATGTTACAAACAGGAGACACATTAGCAGAGAGTGTTTTGTTTTTCTCATCATTGTATAAATCAGTTATTATTCAGGGTTTTCCTTCAAAGAAACAGGCGAACAAATGATCACATCAGGTAAAAGGTCACACATGAATAACAACACTTATAGGCAAATTGACAATCAGAGACTATCTTCTCTCTCCCCTTTCTTTCCTCAAAATGCCCAGGTGGAAGAAGCCTTCACAAAAATAAAACCAAGGTTTTCTTAAAGGGGCAGCAAGGTCCACGGGCAGGAGTCCTTCCCGGCTGCAATAACAGGATCTGCCTACAGTATGAAGTAATTTAGTTGTACCTCTCTCTCTCTCTCTCTCTCTCTCTCTCTCTCTCTCTCTCTCCCTCTCTCTGATTTTTAAAATGGAGTAGTTAGAAAGAAGCTATGATTTAAACTTTAGTTTATCTTGTGGATATCCATAGTTACCCCAGAGTCTGACAAGAAACTTGTACAAATTAAACACTTTTCAAAGAGTTAATCAAACTAGTATATTCATACACAGACTGCGACACAAAAATTAATCTAAGAATACTGCCACACGCTGCAAGATGGATGAATTTAAAGAAACCAGGCTGAGCTACCTATTGTTAATTACAGATGAAGATTGCATTACTTATCTTGAATAATATTTGAATAAAAGAAACTTCACAGAGATGGAGAAAAAAAATTACTGGTTTTTCCAAAGGGCTATAATGGTTTTCCATATGGATATGATGAATAACATAGGAAAGCCTATATGTAATGATACAATATTATCACTATTTATTCACTTTGTATCTCCTCTGCAGCCACCTCCCTCTGTCCCTCCTAGTCCCACCTTCCCTCCCTCTTCTCCACCTGTGCCACCCACTTAGTCCACTAAGAGGGGAACTCCTCCTCTCCTTCCATCTGACCCTAGCTTATCAGGTCATCAGGACTGGCTGCAATGTCCTCCTCTGTGGCCTGGCAAGGCTGATTCCCTGACGGAAGACATCACCATATTCTTAACTACATACAGGACTTACATTTTGAGGGAAGAAAGCCCATTTCCTCTGTAACCCAAGCCTTTTTTAAATGCTAAGGAGTATTCTCGAGTGGAAATGTTTGACTCTTGCTTAAGTGCTCTCTCAGTGGTCATGTCACAGTAGTGCTGTGAAATGTGTTCAGAGATGACCTACAATAGCAATTCCCTCTGACTATTTTACTGCTCCATCTATGGCCACTGTATTTTATGTTATCAACTAATAATAAGAAAGAATCTGATTTACATCTGGGTAACACAATCTAGCATTTCATGCTGGAAATAATATGAATTTCTTAAGATATAAACTACTAGGCATGTCCATATGCTAAAATAATAAGGGAATACATACAGCTACTTAAATATAGACATTTATCACTATATTTTTGTTCAGCTATAAAAAAGTTCATCAAAAATTGCATAGAGTTGTTTCATATATCAATACATTCTAATATTTTTAGTGTTAAAGCAGAGTTAGCATTTCTAGGCAAAAAAAAAAAGAAAAAGAAAAGAAAGAAAGTTCTGTGCTTTAAATTTTCATTATTTTGAAATAACACCTTTCATGATTTAAAAAAATAGAACTGTATGTCAAAGGAAGCATTTCTCTTCCTAATCTCTATTGTATCACCACTGGGTCAGATAACCAAAACCAAAGTGAAGTGTATTCTTAGCTGATATGTGGACCTTTTGTATTGATTATTATACATGTTATGTTCAAATTCACATTTCCATTCAACATCAAATGTTTCAGTTTTATCCTGGGTAATCATTCCTAGCCTGATTTCCAAGGAAGACAATTTTTTAAGTTAAAATGAAATTATTTACTTATAGAATTTTCTTTTGTCCTCCTCTGTGCCCTAGTAAGGCTATTCCTGCTTCGGGGGCGGGGGGGGGGGCAAAGGAGCCAGCTGTTGAGTTCAAGTCAGAAATAGTTCCTGATCACCTTACTAGGAAAACCTACTTGGTTACTGAGCTATCATGGGCTACAGCCGAGCAGGGGTTCTAGGTTATATTCTTATATAGTCATTAGTTGGAGAAACAGTCTCACAGAAGACCCCTGTGCCCTGATATATTTAGTCCTTCTGGAACTTCTGTCCTCTCTAAGTCATACTAACTCCCCCTTCTTTCATGTGATTCCCTGAATTCTGCCGAAGGTTTGGATATGAGTCTCCACATCTGCTTTGATACACTGCTAGGTAGAGTGTTTCAGAGGCCCCCTGCAGTAAGCTTCTGTCCTGTTACTTGTTTTCTCCTACTTCCTATGTCCATCCCATTTGTCTTTCTAAGTGAGGATTGATCATCTTACTCTGGGGTCCTCTTCCTTGTTTATCTTCTTTAGGTACACATATTTTAGTATGTTTATCCTATCTTATAGGTTCATAAGTGAGTATATACCATGTCTGAAGATACCTGATAAGCTAGGGTCAGATGGAAGGAAGGAGGACCTCTCCTAGCAGTGGACTTGGAAAGGGGTAGGGAGGAGATGAGGGAGGGAGGTTGGAATTGGGAGGGAATTAGGGAAGGGGTTATGGCTCCGATTCACAGTAAATAACCCATGATTAATACAATAATAATAAAAATTAATAAATAAAAATATAAAGAAGAATTTTCTTTTGTATGTTCTTGTAATCAGAATCGTCAAATTCAGACCACATTGAAAATATTTTCAGTCTTTATAAATTACAGTTTAGGAAAAAATATTCTTAGGCATTATTGCACAATAAAATAAATTATTGTTAATGTATATGTCAAAATAGAAAAAAGTATAAGATTTTAAATGTTAACACAAAAAAATTAGAAATACTCTTGTTAGGTGATTACTCTTGATACATTACAATCTATTGATGTATCAAAACATTATCTTATAAATAAGTTCAATTAAAAAGGCAGTATCTTGAGCAAATAGCACCAGTCAAACTGGGTGTTGCATGTAGAAGAATGCAAAAAGATTCCGACTTTATATCCCGCACAAAACTCAAGTTCAAGTGGCTCAATGAAGACCTCAACACAAAACCAAATACACTGAACCTGAAGGAAGAGAAAGTGGAGAGTAGACTTGAGCTCATTGGCACAGGAGACCACATTATGGACAGAACACTGATAACACAGGCACTAAGGTCAATGGGACTTAATGAAACTGAAAAGCTTCTGTAAGGCAAAGGACATCATCAGTAGGACAAAACAGCAGCCTGCAGTATGATAGTTTTACCAACCCCATATCTTATAGAGAACTACTATCTTGAATATATATATATATGAAACTAGACATCAAAAAGCTAAAAAATCCAAATAAAATTGTCTCACAAACCTAAGTAGAGAATTCTCAATAGAGGAATCTGAGATGGTTGAGGAACACTAGAAAGATATTAAGGATGTGTAACATCCTTAGCCATCAATGAAATGCAAATCAAAACTACTGTAAGATGGAATTTCGTCTTACACTGGTCAGAGAACGTGTAAGATCAGTGACATGAGTGACAGCTCACGCAGGCAAGGGTGCGGAACAAGGGGGCACTCCTTACTGCTGATGGGGGGCACATCTGTACAGTCACTATGGAAATCAAAATGCCGGTCCTCAAAAAACTGGGAATGGGTCTACCTCAGGATCTAGTTATAACACTCTTGGGCATATACCCAAAGGATGCTCTGTCCTACTACCAAGACACTCACTCAACCATGCTTATCGTGGCCTTATTAATAACAACCAAAAACAATCTAAATGTTCCTCAGCAGAAGAATAAAGAAAACATGGTACATTTGCCCAAAAAACTATTACTCAGCTGTTAGAAAGCAATGCTATTATGAAGTCTGCAGGCAAATGGATGGAGTTAGTGAAAATCACCCCGTGTGAGGTAACCAAGCACGAAAAAGATAAGCATGTATGTACTCACTTAAAGTGGATATTAGTTGTTAAGTAAATGTTAACCAAGCTACAGTCTATAGACACGGAAGGAAGAACAGATGCAGATGGAATACTATGCAGATATTTTTAAAAAAAGGAAATCATGAAATTTGCAGGCAAAGGGATGGAACTAGAAAAAGATCATCCTGACTGAGGTAACCCAGACCCAGAAAGACACATGTGGTATGTACTCATAAGCAGATAATAACCACATAACACAGGATAACTATAGTAAATCTACAGAAGTAAAGAAGCGAGATAACAAGGAGGACCCTCAGGAGGATGCTTAATTCTCATTCAGAGGGGTGAATAGAATAGACAGTGGAAGCAGGTGGAGAGAGAGAAAAGTAGAAGAGCCTAAAATAGATGTCTTCTGAAAGACAGCTAAATTATAAAATACCTGTTTTTTTTGTCCTTTGAGTAACGTTAGAATTTAAGTAAAATTCAGGTCTTACTGAGACTATATATTTTTTATATTATTCACAGGTTATTTACTTTGTATCCCAGCTGTATCCCACTCCCTCCTTCCCTCCCAATCCTACCCTCCCTCCCTCATCTCCTCCCTGTCCCTTTCCAAGTCCACTGATAGGGGAGGTCCTCCTCCCCTTCCATCTGACCTTAGCTTATGTGGTATAATCAGGACTGGCTGCTATGTCCTCCTTTGTGGCCTATATTTGCAGCAGGAAATCAAATGGTGTTAATATAGTTGATCAAATATTGCTAGCCGGAAAGACACAGCTTAGAATTGACTTGGAGCCTTTTTGATATAACACCATGGACCCTGGTCTAGTCATCGGCAGATTTAAGAAGTGTTACTTGACCCTTCAAAATGGAGGACTTACAGCCTGCTGTACGTTTCTACAGCTCCCCCCAACCATAACCGATATTGTAAAGGACATACTGTGCTATGTAAAATGAAGCTCTTGTTTCAAAATAACTTGTAATTTGAAGACAAGATAATATAAAAATTACAGAGCAGAAAATTAAAATTACTTTGAAAGTAGAATTATTATTTTAAAAGTGTTTTCATGGTGTGATTAAGAATTTTTTTAAAGCTATCTTTGCAGTATGTTTTAGTGGAAATCCATTTATACTCCAAATCATTTGTCTAAGCACAGCAGCTGCTTATTAAATCTAAGGAAGCTACCCATGAATTTTTTACTGTGTTATCTCAAAAAAATCCCCATGACCTTCTGAAAGAGATATTTTGTTCTATAAATATTAAGACCTAAAATAAAAGAATTTCACATACGTGTACATTTCATTTATTTTATATCAAGCCATAAAACTTCCTCCAGATTATGTTCTTAAATTTTATCATTTCACATATCCCTGAAAACATTCCATTAAATAAGGGCCTAATACTCCACTCCAACATGCATCATTTTCCTCTTCCAACAGCCATATTAAGGTATACATTTTGCTATGTAAAACAAAGATGATGACGTGCATCTGCACAGGATGGCATTGAAACCACAAGCATGTAAGTGGTGAAGACTGTCTTCTCTCTGGCCCAGGGCTGCTTTGCCATTCCCTCAAGATCCACCAATCACCAGATCTTATAGACTTTGCCAGTATGAACTTTGGAGTATGAACTTGTATTCAAACAAAAAACTCACACAGTGTGAAAACCTGAGACTATATAACAGCTATTAATTTGGCCATCATACCCCTTATGGTTTATTTTTTCTTAAAAGTAGCTGAATGATTCCTGTTTCTAGTGAATTGTGTCACATGAGAATGGTCATTTCTTAGTTTATTGGACAGTTTCTTTGACAAGGATTATGACAATTGGAATCCACATTAACCACATATTATTGCCTCAAATTATGATGTAGTAGGAGTTTATGCATTGAAATAATCTTATTTCTTTTAAGTAAATATGTATGTCAGTCAGCATTTTCTTCAGGAAAATATTGATCACATAGATGGTCAGAATAACTCAAATAATTTTAGCTAATTTTGAAATTAATTGGCTGGAGAAATTCTAAACCCATGCACAATCATTTTCCTGTCACTCACATCTCAAAATAATTTTAAATAAAAACACTGAATTTTAATAATTGATATTTGACATTTTATCACTTTGTAAGCTTTAAAAGACCTCCCCTATCAGTGGACTTAGGAAGGGGCATGTGTGGAGAAGGGGGAGGGAGGGAGGGACTGGGAGAGTAGAAGGGAAGGAGCTACAGGGGGGATACAAAGTGAATAAGATGTAATTAATTAAAAAGTGAAAAAATATAAAATATAAAAATTTAAAAAAAATAGTGAAAAAAACTGGAGTAAAATAAACATAGTGGGTTGAGCTCAGTGGATCAGGCACAATGCCCACAGTTGTTGAGATTCAAGATTAAATCCCTGGTTCCCCATGAAAACAGATGTCATAGCATATCTGTAATCCAGTGCTCCTACTGGGGAGATAGGGATTGGTATTTAAAGGAATCAAGCAGAAAGATGTAGTGTTCTTTATTGAAAAATAGTGCTAACTTCACTTTTAGTGATTGATTATGCAATTTTTAAAGAACTGGGAGACTTCCACATTTCTCTGTATTTCATATTGCCAATCTAAATCATTAGTGCTTACTTCAAGTATTGGTGGCCTTTGTTTATTGTAAAATAGGACTTATGATCTATATACTATATTTTGATTAATCCATACATTTTTATTCATGGTTATAATAATCTAGATTATTTTATAAATATCCACAGAATTTCTTGTGTGTACATTAACTAACTCACTCGAATTGCTTTGAATTCTATTGCTCAATAAAAATCTAGGTAAATGGCTTAAATCAAACACACTGGTGATGCCACCAGTAATTCCATTTCATCTGCCATTTTCTCTTAGCATCTGTTGGCTGTCCTGTGGCCACAGACTTATTCACATCAGTTTCTGAGGTTTAAAAATGTCATTCATTCTAATCAACCAACTGAACTTCCTAAAATCCTTCTATTTATCTCTTTAGAAAACATGTTAAACTAGATATTGTGCCATATTTAATTATCACATTGACATACAACCTATAATAAATCCAAATTATATTTCATAGAACCAAATCTAATAATAAACAATTAATAAATAGAGATTAGCAAAGAACTGTTTTCTAAATTCACTTTACCTGGTGGGGAAAATAAGCAGTCACTCAATCATTCTAGTACCACATATCAAGAATGATTAAATGTGTAGTAAGCTCCTCTCATAATTATATATATATATATATAAACACACATATACTGCTATTTTTGATCAGTGGTCATTAGCTATTTTTGTTTTAAAAGGAAAATATGGCTAAGGGCTAAAAAAAAAAAATGGTTCAATGTTTAGAGTACACACTGCTCTGGCAGAGTTCAATTTGCAGTTCCCATGTGCGTGGTTAAAACTGCGTATAATTCCAGCTTTAGTGGATCCTATACCCTCATCTGCCTTCCCCAAGTACTTGCACTTACCTGCACTTTCTTATACAAAGATATGCAAATGCATGTAATAAAAATAAAATCATTTTAAAAACAGAAAAGACCAAAATAGACCTATCAAACTAATAAAAGTTCTATCTTGGAAATCATGGTTTAGCCTACGAACTGATTGTTCCAACTGCTTGTGAATCTGTAGGTTTTAGATTACTTTTTATTGCTGTGATGGAACACTGTCAAAAGCAACTTGGGGAAGAAAGGGTTTATTTCCTCTTAGAGCTTACAATCCCTCAAGAAGAGAAGCCACAGCAGGAACCTGCAGGCCAGAGCAGAAGCAGAACCATGGAGAATATTGCTTACTGGCATGTTCCTCCTGCTGGCTCAGTTTGCTGTCTTACACACGCCAAGGCTAACCACCCAGGAATGCATACCTAGAGTGGGCGAGGTTCCCGCCACATCAGCCATCAGTCAAGATAACTCCTTATAGATGGGCTTAACCCCATCTGAAGGGTGCATGTTCTCTACTTTGTGACAAAATAACAATAATAACAAAAACAAAACAAACAAAATTCCTAACCAGCACACTGTATGTGCTCCTACCATAACACACATTTTATCAATGCATTGAGAATAATATTTAATTTTCTAACTCCTGGGAAGTATTATAGAAATATTGGCTGAATAGATGAGCAAATGAATATGACAGTTTCATCAGTTTTTACATATCACAACTTAAAAAGACAAGAACAGACACAGGTCATTATGTTTAAATAAAATAATCACCTTGCTTTCTAAAGATGTCAATCAGAAGTCATACTATGTGAGAACTTAAAAAAACAGAAATAAATAAAAGATAAAGTTGACAACAATGTGCAAAAGAAACAAACATTTCAAAAGTAAGAATTTGTAAAAACCACTAACAAAAGTTTTAGAAACAAAATATTAAAATTAATCATCTGCTAATGATATCAGTACACTTAACAAAAGCAAAAAACTTTTGCAATCCTTCCAAGGGTAGAAACTATAATTGCACAGGTTTCTAACTGACTCCAGTGAGACTATATTCAGATGCCTTAGTGTGAACTCTGCTTTGTTCGTAATTCCTTTGATACCAAAGAAAGCAGACATACAAATAACCGTCCCTCTTTCCTCATGAGCAACAAATGAAGCACATAATTGGAGTCTAGTAGCTAGCTGGCTGAGGAGATTAAACATTTGCTTAGATGAGCCCTAAAAGTATAACTTAAAGACATGAAGACTCCGGAGAAACTTTGTTTAATAAGTGAGTTTGTTGGCTTTTTTTCCTGAAAGTTCTTCAAAGAGTGGTTCCAGATTTGGATGCTTTTCTTACATGGTTTTTGTAAAAACAGTAAATGGTTCTCAAGGGTTCAGAGTTTATTTTTTAAAACACATTTAATGACAGATCATATAATGTAACCAAAAGAGTAAGATAAAATTTCAGTGAAGACCTGAATGGAATTCTTGGTTCAGTTTAGTGACATTGTCCAACAGTTTGCTAACAACACAGCTATGACTCTGTAACTACAGTTAATTTAAGAGCTGATAGTATGTCGCAAGTTTTCAGAATTAAAAACAAAGTAGAATCTTTATAACTGCATCTGATATTCAAGAAATGGACTCCTTCAGCCTCCAACTAATATACAAATTATTGTATTACTTAGCCTGTATTGTTCCATGGTAAGGAAATACATCACATTTGATAGGGTTTATATTTTATATTTTTCAGATTTGTAGGGTTGTATGTAGCCTAAGATAATATGACTTTAAAATCCTAAAACAGCTTTGTTAGTCATAGACCACTCAATAACATAAATGAGGCCCTGAATTTGATATTTAGAAATACAAATAATAAAAGATGTAAAAATTGTTATTGCTTAACATAAATTAATAGACACTTTATGGAGAGATGATCTCATTAAGAATACATAAACACTAATTTCTAAGGGAAATAAATTATATTATTTTGTTTTAAATTTTACTAGGACACGTTGATTTCACTTATCAATAATGACATTTTATTTAAGTAAATTGTGACTTTAACAGTTTTACATGTTTTAAAAATAATTTTGTTTTCCTTTTTAGTTCATTTTTCTGTATGGGTGTTTTGCCTATGTGTGTATGTTGGTTTCCAGTGCATAGTTGGTGCTCTTAGAAACAAGAAGAGTGTGTCATTTCCTCTGAAAGTAAAGTTATACAGTAAGAGTAAAAGTTGTGAGTAGCCATTTGTGTTCTGACGATTAAAACTGGGTCCTATGGAAGACCAGTAAATGGTCTGAACCACTGAGCCATTGTTCCAGGCCTATATGTATTTTTGCATAATTTTAAAAGGTTAAATTGCCTAAGCCACACTTCTAATATTAAAATTATTCAAACTACATTTACAATGTGCACCCATGAAGACTTACTCATGTAATTTTATAAGTTGGGAAGATGTGTCAATAGGATTGCTCTAAGTTCAAGGCTAATCTTCTCAACAACTTGGTTAACTAAGAAAGTGATAAACACACAATACCAATTTTTCATGACAATAGAAACCAGTTCATATTTCAAGTACACATTTTCCATTTTATTGTTCCCTAATAAAATGTCAGTTCTCAACAAAGGAATATTAAATGGCAGACAAATACTTAAAGAAATGCTCAATGTCCTTAGTCATCCTAACCCTGAGATTCCACCTCACACCTGTCAGAATGGCTAACATAAAAAACTCAAGGGATGACACATGCTGGAGAGGTTGTGGAGAAATGGGAACCCTCCTACATTGATGGTGGGAGTAAAATCTTGTACAACCCCTTTGGAAATCAATCTGGCACTTTCTCAGAAACCTGGGAATGACTTTACCTCAAGATCCAGCTCTAACTCTCCCAGGTATATACCCAAAAGATGCTTTACCATACAACAACGACACTTGCCCAAGTATGTTCATTTCATTCATAAAAGCCAGAATCTCTAAATAACTTAGATGTCCCTCATCTGAAGAATGGATACAGAAGTTGTGGACCATTTACACAGTGGAATATTACTTAGCAATTAGAAACAAGGAAATCATGCAATTTGCAGGTAAATGGTTGGAACTAAAAAAGATCATCCTGAGTGAGGTATCCCAGAAGCAGAAAGACACACATGGTATATACTCACTTATAAGTGGATATTAGACATATGACACAGGATAAACATACTAAAATTGAGTCCAAAAGAAGCTAAACAACAAGGAGGACCCTAAGGAAGAGGCTGAAAACCTCATTCAGAAGGGCAAATGAATAGATATCGGAAGTAGGAGAAGACAGGGAACAGAACAGGAGCCTTCCACAATGGACCTCTGAAAGACTCTACCCAGCAGAGTAGCAAAGGAGATGCAGAGACTCATAGCCAAACTTTGGGCAGAGTGCAGGGAATCTAATGGAAGAAGGGGGAGAAAAAAAGACCTGGAGGGGACAGGAGCTCCACAAGGAGAACAACAGAGCCAAAAAAGCTGGATCCAGGGGAACCTGCAGAGACTAATACCCCGGCCTAGGATCATGCATGGAAAAGACCTAGACCCCTTGCTCACAGGAAGTCCATTGGCTGCTCAGTCTCTAAGTAAGGGTTCTCTAGTAAGGGGATCAGGGACTGTCTCTGACATGAAATCAGTGGCTGGCTATTTGATCAACTTTCCCTGGGGAGTTGATCAGTCCTGCTGCAGGGAATCATGTTTCTATCAAATGTCACCAAACCACTAAGCATTTTCCCTGCACCGTTCTGAATCTGTTCCCTTGTCACACCATTATTTTCTTTCTTATTCATTGCTAGAATTTTCTTTACAAATAAACATTCTTTTGCCAGGCCACAAAAAATGATGATGCAGTCAGTCCTGATGAGACCTGATAGGCTAGGGTCATTTAGAAGGGGAGGAGGACCTCCCCTATCAGTGGACTAGGGGAGGGCATAGGGGAAGAATAGGGACTGGGAAGAGGCAAGGGGGCAGTTACAGCCTGGATACAAAATTAATAAATTATAATAAATAATAATAAAAAATGTCAGTAAGCTATTTCCTATGAACCAGAAAATAAACCCAAATTTGTGAGATAATATGGGGGAAAAAAAACTTATTTACAGTAAAACATTTTCCTCTATAATTGGGTAGAGAAGTTTTAGAGAAAGCACTGCATATATTTTGTTGACTGAAGTGCTTCGTGACTATGTTAGAATTCTGTCCATAAGTAAAACTTCAGGAGCAACATTGCTAGTTGAGAGTGTTCTGCACGTAGGCTGTTCATGAGCACTGAATGTAATGAACAGGGCAGTGAGAAAGAAGCCTAGGTACACATTCTTATGCCAACAAACATCACCTGCCTGTTCCTGCTGGCTGAGACCACAAGAACAGGATCCTGTACTGAGATAACTTCAAAACACACTGTGTCTTGCTCACGGCACCATGTAAAATCTGAGCAAATTTATGAGTCAGGACAGAGTATCATAGTAATCACACCAGGAAAAGAATGTTTATTTATAAAGAAAATTCTAGTAACGAATAAGGAAAGAAAAATAATGGTGTGACAAGGGAACAGATTCAGAACAGTGCAGGGAAAATGCTTAGCTGTTTGGTTGACACTTGATAGAAATATGATTCTCTGCAGCAGGACTGTGCTG
The DNA here is from genome assembly GCF_907164565.1 of Psammomys obesus. Taxonomy (NCBI): domain Eukaryota; kingdom Metazoa; phylum Chordata; class Mammalia; order Rodentia; family Muridae; genus Psammomys; species Psammomys obesus. The sequence goes on along the minus strand of NW_026596166.1, from coordinate 14,118,168 downwards.
GGCATTAGCAGCACAGACTGAGCTGAACAAGAATACTTTAACAGGAGTAAAAGTGGATGAGGAAAATGTGAACCGGCAAAATGGATCTCCTGGGGGAATAATAGGGTAGAAATAAAAATAAAAAAGGAAAGGTGAAAAAAAAAAGTCTGCATATTAGTTTATTTTAAAAGTGTGACTAGGAATCACACTGAGGCATGGGGTTTGTGGCATGCCTAGTAAAATACAACACAAAAATATGCCCCGGAGAAAGAAAGCATTATGCCATCTTGCCAATTAGAACAAGAACTCCCACAAAGACTTTCCAGGAGTGCTCTGTGCAGAAGTGCTTGAACTGTGGATGAGTGGAAGCAAGGTCTGTCTGGTAGATATTGTTATGTTCAATTCCCTGAATAGGAACTCAGACTGGGATAAGTTCAGAAACATGCTCAGGGTTATATAGTTAAAAATTATGAGGCTAGGCTGTCTAGACTTGGAAGCCAGATTTGTCTGGAATTCATTATTCTCAAAGAAGTACTAAAGGGGAATTTATGTACCCATATAACATATGAATGATCTTAGAAAGAAGCAGAAGACAAGAACACCGTTTAATGAGCTTGCTGAAAAGGAACAATAAAATGATGAGGACATAGATATTCTTGCATGTTGGGAGGTTAATAACAGGATTGTGATTAATAAACATATTAGCATGGATTCTGTGGATACATTCATTTCAGAAATGCAAATTATAAAGGGAGGGGGAATTATTGGTTTAAAATCACATAGCAATTCCAGCAAAAATGACTGCAGGACAGGCTGATACAATGAGCATGAGGGAAACAGCCCCAAAACTCTCTTCTTAATATTTTACCTTTTAGTCTAAAGATAAGGAAAACTTTGTTCACAACAACTTTCCTTTTCAACTTTTATTTATAGGAAAGTATCCTGCCTTGTATAACAAAAATATTGGGTTGAAACACAAGTTTTGAGACAAGAGAAATGGATAAGGAGACCTGGGTAAATCGCACGGACTTAAGAAGGTAGCTCACCAACTGTAATGGGAATTTACTGTAAGAAAATATAAATGAAGAAGTCAGAAACTAAAGATGAAGCTTAGACTTTAACAATGGAAACAAATATGTGGGTTGGAAAGATGACTCCTTTGCTGAGAGCAGAGTATATTTTTCAGAAGTCCTGGGTTAGATTCTCAGTACGCACTAACCTTCTGTAACTCCAGTTACAGAGCACCCGACACTCTCTTTGTTCCTCTCTGGACACCAGGCACAAGAATGATATTCAGATCCACATGCAGGCAAAACACCCACACACATCGGAAAATAAACAACAACAACAACAACAGAAACCCCAGAACAACAGATATGTGGGAGAAATCAGTGACAAACACCAAAAACAAGTTTTTCTTGCAAATAACAATTTGTTTTTAGATCTGCCTGTTTAAAAGAACACACACACATATGTGTGTGTGACAGGACATGAATACGATTTAACATTATATAAGGACTTGAAATAAAAAGAGAATGAGGTGTTGGAACCAAGCATGCTCTAAGGTGCTTTAAATATAAACTATTTTAAAATATAATCTATATTAAAAACACATAATGGGGCCAGTGAGATGGTTAAATGGGTAAAGAAGCTTGGCAACATCTCAGTCAACATGAGTTTGATCTCTAGGACATACATGATATATGAAAGAACTGACTTCTGCAAACTCTTATCTTTGCATGCATTCACATCTGTATGCGTTTCTGCCCATACATATCAAATACATAAATGCAATTTTTTAGAGAGGAAGGTTATAACAAAATTTTGTCACAGTGAAGGGGGGCGGGGAAAGATGTTTTAGCCTGAAATTTCTTATGTTTATGAACCTTGTTAAGGAAAGCATGAAATTGAGAGGAGCAGGACAAACTATTTTGAAACTGACCTAGGTGTTACCCAGGGACCTCTGTAAATTGGATGATGCTGAAAGACACAGTCCTGAATGTCTGGGGTCGGCTAATCACTGACATGTGAGCACATGCTGAAAAATGATATACCTATCAAATGCCCTGTTTTCTCAGATTAAAACCAGTAATGATGAGAACATTTAATTTATAATGAAACTTAAACTATGCAATATTATATATTTTCTTATAAATGATATGAACAAGAAAAAAATGAATAGTTTTATGGTAAAATATTTGAATGGGTTGGGTTGATGGGATAAAGCATTTGATCTCCAAACAAACAATTTTTTTCTTTTATTGTGCAAACTCAGATTTTCAGTCTGTTATATACTTAAAAAATAGGAATACATACTAAAATCCTATATGTGTTTCAAAATATTTTGTATATTGAAACTTACACGCAGAAAGTATGTTTTTAATAAGAAACAACTTGAAGACCTACATGTAATTAAAATTGTCATTAATATTAACAAGAGTTGAGTTTCACAGTGGTTCATGTAAAGAATGTAGAAATCATTTCACACAATTCATAATTTTCAGCTAAACTAGAATAATTTACTTTATTACTTTTCAATTTGCTAAGTTATTTATATTCATCAGGCATATGAACTTTTAAAACATTCTGCATATAGCTTGAACATTTAACTAAAAATGTGTAAGACATCCAGCCTTCTAGAACAAAGAAAAATGAATTCATACAGTAATAGTATGCACAAGAACATCTTAAATTACTTTTGTGTAAGTCTACAATATGATTTAGCACATCTAGAGATGTAGCCCTTCATCAGGCTGAGAGGAAATTACTTGAATAAGTTTACTGCAATAACAGAATATGTGTAGATTAGTTTAAAAGATTAGTAATTCTGAATAGCTTCTGTAAAGCAATATTGCCATAAAATTTCGAAATAAACAAATTCTGTAATACAATACATTTAAAATATTATAAAAAATTGAGGCAACAAAGTCTCAAGAAGGGATTACAATAAAATAAAAATAACAACTAGGCACCAAATCTCTTACCTGTCGAATACCCAACCGGTAGGCAACGATACGATCCACCGCGTCAGGATTCATTTGTGTCCACTGTAGACTGTAAGAATACACCCGGTGTCGGTTCTGCCACACTGGGTTGTACGTGTCATAGTAGAATTCGGGAGCATAGGCCTTTCCTGAAAGCAGAAAGTAACTCCATGTGACTGCAGACACATCAGACATTCGATAAACTCACTGTCTGGTCTTGATATCACTTTATCGTCTATCTTCCATAAGGAGCTGCCCTACTTGAGAATTCATATTATTAAAGCAAAATCCATTTTTCCGGCTGGTTTTGAGAATAGATACATGAAGTTCTGACTTTAGAAGCAGTATGACAAGAGGAGAATGAAGGACGAAACCAAGGTTATAGGCTGAGCAACACTGAGGATGAAATTTCTACCACCCGAAGCAGAGAGTTATTGAAGGATTGGATTTTCAGAAACGTTCAGGGAGATGAGTTTTTAAAGTAATTTGGGTGATAAATTGGATATATCAAGTGTGTAGCAGGATTTAACTACGCTGGAATTAGGGAATGGATTGGAGGTATGCGTGGTCTTGCTAGCTTCAGCCATACAGAAAATAAAGTGCTGAGAATGCTTGGATTACTGAAAAGATTGCAAACACAGAGAAAAGATGATTAAGTTCTGAGTACTGATACAATCCAGGATTGAAAACAGTGAGAAGAGCCACTGAGAGAGGAACCATAGAAAAGAAAGAAAAAGAAAAAAGCAGTGTCATTAAAGAAGCATAGTGCTGGATGCATGATCAAGTCCCTCTTAAAATAACTGATGAAAGGAAAACGGGTTTCTGCCTCCTGTGGTCAGCAGGTCTGAAGTTGAGATTTAAAGTTTTGAAAGTGGAAGACTCAACACAGCGTACTTTTTTCAAGCTCTAACTCAAAAACATATAAGTGAACCTGGAAACATTGAAGACAGGTTTCACTGAGAACACTGAGAATCTATTCAGTACTGACACGAGAGGCATGAAATATTTGCCAGTCTCCTAGCAAAATTAGATAAGGTGCATTAAATATTCTGGTAACATGTATCAACATCCTAACAACAATATTGTGCTCAGTTTTGTTTGTTTGTTTGTTTTTTGTTTTACTGTTCTGTGAAATCCAGAAAAAGTTTTATTTTGGTGTTGCCCTTGGCTTTAGTTTCTTAGGTTTATTTTGAACTTCTGACCCTGGAACTCAATGGGATTTTTTTTTAATTTTTTTTTTTTTGGTTGTTGTTTTACTCCACTCAGTTTATGACAACTGCTTTGATACCACTGAACTGATTTTGTTAGCTTGCAAGTAACTAACTAAAAATGAAGTTATTCAATGAATAAACTAAAATGGAAATAATTTTCTTAGTATACTAGGTCAGAAACATTTTTAAATTAACTGAATAGCTCATATTACAGATAAAGAAATGTGGAGCCAGAACAGATGTATCAATGACATAAGAAAATTATAAGGACAAATAATCAGAAACAATAAGAACTTGATTTTGATTTATAAGATGAAAAAGTTTGATAACGTTCTTTTAATTGAATAATTACACTATCTAAGAATTAAAGAGAGCTAAGATTTACATAATACATAAATAGTATTTGTTAATAATAATTACTGTCATGGTTATAGAAATTCTATCTCTTTATACTTTATATTTGTTCTTTCTCATTTGTAAGAGACACATAGTTATGACAGGAATAGGTTTTGAGCTTTGACACCCAAATGTGTCATCTGCTGGTTAAATAGAGAAAGAATTAGCAACGTTTTTTTTTTTCTGTTTATATAGCATTCATTTTTCTTCTAGTACTACTGAGAATATAAAGAATATTTTCTTACTTTTTATATTTTGGTTTTATTTTTATGCATATTCCAGTTTGAAACTTTTAGAGTAACTGAACCTAGATCTATATTCACTATTCAAATTTGGAGATCATTTTTTAGATACACTATGCATGTCAATGTATATAGCTCAAGTTTTAAGGCATTTAACATTATCCTGGAAGAAGTAACTGTAGTGCTCAGATTTTTGCATAGAATTTATATAATAATATGAGCATTGTATTTACAAAAAATTCTTTTAAGTGATAACACTGAGCTTTGAAAATCCAACTGAACCTCAAGCATAAAGCAATGACTATAATGAAATAATTTTTCATATTTCAAGCATCCAAATGTTTTAGGTTATATGAACTGACTGATAAAGCCAACATAGCACATGTATGTAAAGACAGAGGAAATGGAGTGACAGAGGCCAAGAATAAAGATATGCACTGTAGAATCAGTTTTTCAGAAAAAGGGCTGAAGGAATATAAACAATATGTAAATTTACCTTAGAGAAGGATTACAGAATGCCTTTGAATATGTATGAGGGATATCAGCTAATTTTTCATTTGTTGACGACACATTAAGTAACATATATAGGTCATTATCCTTGGAGATAATGATAAAATCCTTAAAAATGAAATCAGCTTCATTTTATTTCAGGATCGGAAACTCTTGAAAAGAGGAATTCCCACCAGAACAAACCATGATGAATTGCTGAAATGACAGAGCCAGCTAAAACACTAACTACTCTCACATTTGTGCCCAAGATGGTTGGAATATAGCATAGCAAACATCTTTGCCACATTACGCTTAAGCTCGTCAACAAACAATCAAACAAAATCTTCAGAGATCAGAGAGGACAGAAATAAAATCAAGACAGTGAAGAAGAGTCTGTGAAAAGAAGAAGTACTGGCTTTTATGTTCATGTGAGGTGCAGATTTAGGTCCAGGGAGATGACAATGTTGTGTCAGAAATGTCACCCCATATGGGAGGATCAGTGGGAGCTAGAACCTCAGCCATCTCATGCTATAGACACTGTTTCTCACCAATAGGGACAGGAATATTTGTGTGAATATAAAACCCTCTGCTACTGACTCGGAGGAAGTTCACGGGAAAGCCAAGGCCTCATGGCATTAGATACACATGCTTTCAACCTAGAAGACAGGACTCTCCCCATAAAAAATTCCCCCTGCCCCTGTTCCAACAACCGTGATTCCAAAACTATAAAAACAATAAGAACAAAACCTATACGACCCTAGTTTATCAGGTCTCATCAGTGGACTTAGACAGGAGTAGGGAAGAGATGAAGGAGGGTGGGTGGGATGGGGAGGAAATGAGGGAGGGGCTACAGCTGAGATACAATACAAAGTGAATAAACTGTAATTAATAAAAAAAGAGAAAAAAAACCTGTATGAAAGTAACCTACTATGTGTGGACAGGAATGCCAATGAAATGTAGCAGTATTGGACATATAATAATAGAAACATGAAACAAAAATTATGTTATAACTGGTGATATTGTACAATAGAAAATTAAAGACAGGCACTGCTGGATATTTGCAAAAGAATAATTAGTATTGTTTTTGATGCCAATGTTATGCTTTATGTGAGTGAGCAGGAAGAGAATAACATTTAAAAAATGACAACAGGGATCTGACATGGCTCTCATCCTCTCTACCAAACTGTACACTTCTAAGGAGATTCTTGTCAGTACCTATCAGAGTGGCTGACACAAAGGCTATACCTGAAGTAAATATAATAGTCTAGGATTGATCTATGAAGAACTAAGTTTGATAAGACTAGGCAATGAATATTTACATTATATTTCAGCTATTCTGAAGTTATTCACCCATTCCACACACAAGTGAGGGGGGAATTGTAGCATATTCTCTGAGTTTTATTTTCCAGTTTGAAAAGTACCTCATTATAACAATTAACTGATGGAAAATAATATAATTATCATAATGGAGGCAATGAGGGCATTTAAAATTCAAATCAAAAGTAGCAGATCTAAAACTTTTCACATGTATATTGATTTATTGAGAAGACTAGTTTTTAAAATCTATCGCAAACTTAACACTAACACGGATGATATGCTGACTAATAATAAATTTTAAAGTTGTAGAAGTTATGGGTCTGTACTTTACATATTTTCACAATCAACACTAGTAAAGTGACATCATATAATCTTATAATATTAAAGCAGTGACCCGCTTTTTTAAAATTTTTTTATTAATTACACTTTATTCATTTTGTATCCCCCCATTTTTATAGACTGTCAAGTGTATATACAGCAAACACATACAACTCTCAGTCTTTTAACATAGAGAAGAAACAATGTATGAATACTGAAGGTAGAACTGCATTATTTGCAAGCTAGTGACCCAACTTGTATTAAACAACAGAAAGGACCTATCTTAAGCAACAGGGAATATAATAAGTAGCTATCACTTCAAAAATGTTTGCTCTCAACCACTGTCCCAATGCTTTGAACTCTACCATCCAGTACCTCTGTGTACGGTTGCTTACATCTGATTGTGTACTTCCTTGTACATGGGACTAAAATCCAGACTCTGTCACTTTTATCATCACATATGTCCTAGAATTGGAGCTGCATCCATACAGAGAAGGTACGCCCCTGCACCATGTCCCAGATTTACACACAGAAACTGATGAATAGCCTGCTATGATGTTACTGTCACTAATAGAAAAAGGGCTTCTACCCACCTACTCTGCCTTCCTTTAAGTAAGACACATAAATTACATTTGTGTCCCTGGGACTCTTGTATCTTCCATACTTTATCATTGTCTGAGTCTGAAAGCATTATCAACTCAGGGATTTTTAAAGAGAGGGGTTGACTGACTAGATCTCTTAAGTGAGAACTATACATGTTTTATTAAACACTTAACTCGGGAATAATGAATATACAATAAGCTGCCAATAAATGTACTGAGTCTTCTCCAAAGCTATGTACTCTCTTAAAACTTATTAGTATCAAAATACCTGAAAGCCTTGCGTTCTTTTGAAAGACCATGGCTTGGGGTTTGTGCATTAGAGGTAACAGATGAACGGACTGGCCTAGACATTGTCAGAGTGAGAGAGCTGAGTGTTCATGGTGTGAACATTAACTTCTTGGCAAGGGCAGCGTCTGCACACAAGGGTGGTCCAGCCCTGAATATAAATGCAGCAAAGACCGTGCAGGCAGGGAATGAGAGGTGTTCTGGAGAATTAGAGGGAAGTCCTAGGGCCATGCTGTTTCTCTTCTAGAAACATTCTCCAAGACATGCACTTGAATTTATTGAGTGGATTTCACTACTACACGGAAGAATAACTACAACATCTGTGAACATGACTCTTAGGGCAGGATAAAGAAGGCTTTGAGTTAAGAGTTCTTTTCACTTTGCTAAGGTACTCTGCTTCGGCTCTGACTCTGAAATAAGTACTTGTCCAAAGTTATGTCCCAGGGCATCTAGAAATTGCTTCCTTGATGGCATCTTAGAATTAAGACAAATCTTTATAAAATAATGTGAGAAAATTCCTCAAGCAAGAAATCATCCCTCAGGTAAGGGAGATTAAACTTCTTTGATTATAGCCTCTGTTTTGAAACAAAGAAACTAATGTGTAGAACAAAAATATGTTATTAATTTTTTCAATTACAACTCCACACAACACACACACACACACACACACACACACACACACACACACACACACATGCATGCGCACATGAATTCACGTGCCTGAACAAAACCTCTCAACTGGAAAAAGAAGACACCTGATGTTTTGCTCCAAGACTCTCTCTCCTTATTGCTTTTTGTCTGATATATGGCATGCCCTTGGAACACATTCTGTGTTGCTCTCATCCGTTAATCATCCTTTCAGGGTAATGAACAGATGCCAGTTGATTAAGCAGAAAACTGGGGTTTGAAAGATGCCTGTGAGTCTGCTGATCTAAAAGTCTTTTGATTACCACTCAAAATCTCTGTGTGCTGTTTTTGTTTGTTTGTTTGTCAAATTTACACAAAGTTAGGGATGTCTGGAAAGAGGGAATGTCATTTTGGCTTATGGACATGTCTGTGGGGCATGATCTTGATTAATGATTGATGCGGAAAGAACTAGTTCATTCTGGACAGTGCTACTCCTGGGCAGGTGGACCAAGGTTGTATATGTAGCTAAGCTGAACAAGTATTGGGAAACAAGCCAGTAAGCAGCATTTCTCCATGTTCTCTGCTTCAGTTTTTGACTTCTGATTCCTGTCCTGAGTTCCTACCCTGACATCCCTCAGTCATGGCTAGCTATAACCTGGGTCTTGTAAGATGAAATAAACTCTTTCTGCTCAATGCTGCCTTTGGTCATAGCTCTTGACACAGAAATACACACCATGTAAAAACCATTCCAGAACACTTATTTCCTCCAAAACATATAAGCTGAATCAGTGGAGTAGATTTCACTCTGAGTCCCCCAAATAACTGCAACCTCTGTGAACATGACTCTCAGAACAGGATAAAGAAAGGACTTCAAATTAAGAGGCTTTATTTCATCTTGCACATCCCAGGATATAGCCCATCACTGAGGGAATTTGGGGTGAGAACTCATGGCATGAACCTGTATACATGATTGATGTAGATATTATGAAGCATTTCCTATGCTCAAGCAACTTTAGGTGGTAGTCCTTTATTGAGGTAAAAAATGTTAAAATGGTCCTTAAGGACAGGAGATTTAGCATAATACATAAGCATACACATACACACACATCTGTGTGTACATTTTCAAAGCCAGTGTTTTTTTTTTTTTCTGAATATGTCTTTTTTTTTTCTCACTAGGAAAACTGAGATTTCAGACTTTTTATACTACAGACAGACTCAAAAATATGTAAGGACACTGTGAAAAGTAGTTTGGAATCCCTAACCCTCATTAGTTTTGCTGAGATCTGTTTGCCCTTTATCTGAACTGCAATGCCATTGTCCACACATAATTTCATCCATATCTTCCTAATTTAAACTTTTATGTCTTTTGATACTGATTTATTAGGTCATTCTGTAATTTGAAACAAGGCCTATAACCGAGAAAAATTTAATAGTGGTTAACCTGAGGAAGGCACAAAGAATGACCCATTTAACGAACCTAAAAAGAAGTACTTTTGATACCGGTTTAGAGGGAAAATGAACACAGGGTATTAGACAAACTATTTTTGTAACATGTGTAATCATAACATAGATTTGAAATTTGTGTATTTGAATAACGTAGATATTAGGAAGTATTTTCTATGCTCACACAAATTTGTTTGGTGATTCTCGTCCACATACTCAGTCATGCTTTATTAAGGCATAATGTACTTCATTATTGTAGTGTCGGGGACCCACCTCAGAGCCTCATGCAAGCCAGCACAGCTCTGTGCCCCTGAGCCACACCTTAAGTCTCTCACTTGAACATGTTTTAAGTGTAAATACAAGTTTCATGAGCTTGGAAAATATTCATTATTTCAAAATCTGTACTTTAAGCAAGACATAGACCCTGACCTTTTGAAATAACTTCTAGGTATCCCCAGTGTTAGCAAAACAAGAAACATTTTTTCTACTATTACAGGTTACTATTATCTGTTAGAATTTTCATATAATATGCTCGTGGAACATAGATTTTCTTTTCAATAACCACTCTGCTTTGAACGTCATTCATTCGGTTTCATGTGTCACTGGTTGTTTAAGTCTGCATGACTAAGTAAAGTGCATGTTAAGAATGGATTAAAAAGATGTTTGCTTTCACCTGTCAATGCATATTTGTTTTCTCAAAATTTGATGCTATTACAGATAGCACTGACAAGGTATTGATCAGTTATACAATTTCCCTAGTGTTCTATAGAGAGTTAGGGTAATTGCTAAGTCATTTGATGTGGGCACAAGATGCTTTACAGTTCTTAATCTCAATTTTCAGTCTTACCATCAGTATGTGATTGAATCAGTTACTTGATGTGTTCGATATTTGATATTGCCAGCCTTTTTAACTTCAGTCCAAATGATTGATGTGTGTATGTAGTATGACTTCACTGTGGCTTAAATTCTTTTCTATAATACATAATAAAGGTGATGATTTTTCTTCCTGTTGTTGGCCAATTGTGTATTATTTTTGTGAAGTGTCTACTCAAGGTTTTTATCAATTTTAAGTTAGATATTTTCGAGTTGAGTTATAAGAATTCTTTATATATTTATTTACTTGAGATATTAGGTTGTTTCTTGCTTTTTCATTTCTTAATACCTTTGGAACAAGAGATGTCTTCACTTTTTTATTTAATTATTTGTATTAATTACAGTTTATTCACTTTGTATCCCCCTGTACCTCCCCCTCTTCTCCTCCCAATCTCACCCTCCCTCCTTCCCACCTGTGTCCCTCTCCCACTCCACTGATAAGGGAAGTCCTCCTCCCTTTCCCTCTGATCCTAGTCTAACAGGTCTCATCAGGAGTGTCTGCATTGTCTTCTTCTGTGGCCTGGCAAGGCTACTTCCTGCTCAGGGGTAGGTGATCAAAGAACAGGCCAATCAGTTCCTGTCAGAGACAGTCCCTGTTCCCATTACTATGAAACCCACTTGGACACTGAACTACCATAGGTTACCTCTGTGCAGGAGTTTCAGGCCATCTCCATGAGTGGTCCTTGTCTGGAGTATCAGTCTCAGAAAAGACCCCTGTGCCCAGAATTTTTGGATCTCCTTGTGGCGCTCCTGACCTCTCCAGGTCTTACTATCTCCCACTTCTTTTCTAAGATTCCCTGCACTCTGCCCAAAGTTTGGCTATGAGTCTCAGCATCTGTCTCGATACCCTGCAGGGTAGAGCTTTTCAGAGTCCCTCTGTGGTAGGCTCCTGTCCTGTTCCCTGTTTTCTCCCTCCTCCGATGTCCATCCTCTTTGCCTTTCTGAATGGGGAGTGAGCATCTTAGCCAGAGTCCTCCTTGATTAGCTTCCTTAGGTGTATAAATTTTACTATGTTTATCCTATATTGTATGTCTAATATCCACTTATGAGTGAGTATACAACTGAATCTTTAGATTTGTATATGAAGTCTTTACATTTTCCACATTTGTTTTGAATATTACACTTTATTCCCTTATATTGATCTATATTCAGTTTTATATTGATGTGCAATGTAAGTTGCTGCTTTAACCTTTTAAATATAGACGGCCAATTGTTCCAGTACAATATATTCAAAAGGGTATCTTTGGTGTGTGTATGAGCAAGTGTGTATGGGTGTATGTGTGTGTGTGTGTGAGTGAGTGTGTGTGTGTTAGTTTTTGTGCATGTGTAAGTGGGCAGGAGAGGTGGATATCAAGATATCCCTTTCTATTGTTTTCCCAACTTATGTTTTTTCAGGCGGGGCTCTAACTGAGCCTGGAGTTCACTGTGAGGCCTAGACTGGCTGACCAGCAAGACCCAAAGGTTCACTCGTCTCCGTGCCGCCAGGGCAGTGGTTACGGTTGTGTGCCTCCATGCTACCGTTTATAAACTGGTGATGGGATTTAAACTCAGGTCCTAGTGTGTCTTCAGCAAGCGTTTACATACCCAACCATCTCCCCTGCCCCAACAATCTCCAGTAGATTGTGCTAGTGTTTATAATCTGTCAAATAATCTAGACATGTATCCCTTAAAGTCTATTTCTGTACTCTATTCTACTCCATCTAGGTACTTCCTCATCATTCAAAACTACTCTATTTTGATTAAATTGGCTTTACAGAACACACTGAAGTGAAATACTATAAATTTGTTCATTTTTTCCTTCATATATCTATACGTAATATAAAATCTAGAATAAGTGTTTGATTTCATATTCTCCACAAAACATGTTGGGAATTTTACTGAAATTTTTTGAGTCCATAGAGTCCATATAGAAATTTGGAAATCATATACATAAGAATGCTATTCTTTCCATCTATGAATGTGAACAAAGAATGATGTGTAATATTTTTACTTAACTTCTAATAGATATTTTAAAATTTCCATATTGTATCTTAAACACCTTTTAGTAAATTTATTTCCATTTTAAAGTCATTAGAAGTACATTTCTACACTGACAGTTCAAAACAGTCACTACAGTTGGCTCTGTGTATTCATGGGTTGGAAATATAGACTTAAGTAGCCATGGACTAAAAAAGTTTAAGAAAAATATTTGTGTTGAATGTGTACAAAATTCTTTTTGTCACTATTCCTTAAACAACACTACCAGCAAATATTGCATATTATTTACATTATACTATGTACCATAAATAACTAGTTATTAAAATATGCCAGAGGACTTTTAGAAATTTTATGCAAAACATTATGAAATTCTAGATGATGTATTTGAACACTGACAGATTTTGGTATCTGTGGGGATTATGGAAATTGATCATCTACAAATGCCAAAGGGCAGCCATATCCAGAAATAATTAGTGATTTCACACAATCTTATATTATGACATCTTTTTTATTTTTTTAGTTTTAAAAAATTAATTATTAAATTTATTCTAATTTACATCCTGATCATAGCCTCTCCCTCCTCTCCTCCTGGTACCATCCTTCCTCTCTTTTCCTCCTATCCCAGTCTCCCCTATTCCTCAGAAAAGACAAGTCCCCACTAGTAACCTGCTCCCAGCAATCAAGACCTGTCAGGATTAAATTCCTCTTCCCCTGTGGCCTGGCAGCCCTGCCAGCGGAATGTGGAATGTGATCAAATAGCAGGCAACAGAGTCATGTCAAAGAAAGTCCCCACACCTCTTACTGTATGACCTGCAAGAACCCCGAGCTGCCCATTGGCTACATCTGCTTAAATTTTATGATAAGTTTAAATTGATTTTCCTAAAAATTCCTTAGATTTTTCTATAAAAATGTGACTCTAGAAAAATGTAGTTCTACTTCTTTCTCTCCAACCCATATGTTTCTCGTTTACTTTTCTTATATTTTTGCAGCGGCAAGGGCATCCAGCATTGCATGGTATCCAGAAAGACTAATTTGGTCTTCCTTCCAATATCAGAAATTGTTTAATTAACATGTTATCCACGTTGATGAGCATTCCATGTAAATGTGATATTGATCTATAATTAAGAGTGAAAGGAATGTGCTCAGTGTAGTAGTTCATATCTTCCAAAACAATTGACAATCTTATGTCTACAATTATGCCAGCTTTTGTTATAGGGAAACTAAAATAGCACTATAATTGTACGATAGTCTATCCTGGCACTGTGTCTTAGTTTATGAATTTTGAAGTACTGTTGTTAGAACATATATTAGAATCCTTTCTCGATCCTACCATTTGTTTGCAAATTTCATGATTTCCTTGTTTTTAATTGCTGAGTAGTATTCCATTGTGTAAAAGTACCACAGTTTCTGTATCCATTTCCCCATTGATGAGTTGATGGACATCTCATTTGTTTCCGGGTTCTGGCTATTATGAATAAAGCTGCTACGAACATGGCTGAACAAATGTCCTTGTTGTGTACTTGAGCTTCTTTTGGGTTTATGCCTAGAAGTGGTATAGCTGGATCTTGAGAAAGCACTATTCCTAATTGTCTGAGAAAGCACCAGATTGATTTCCAAAGTGGTTGTACAAGTTTACATTCCCACCAGCAATGGACGACGGTTACCAATTCTCCACAACCTCTCCAGCATGTGTTGTCACTAGAGTTTTTAACCTTTGCCATTCTGATGTGTGTAAGGTAAAATCTCAGAGTTCTTTTGATTTGCATCTCTCTGATGGCTAAGGATGTTGAGCATCTCTTTAGGTGTTTCTCTACCGTTCTCTATTCCTCTACTGAGAATTCTCTGTTTAGCTCCATACCCCATTTTTTAATTGGATTGCTTGATTTATTGCTTTTTAATTTCTTTATTTCTTTATATATTCTGGATATCAGCCCATTGTCAGATATAGGGTTGGTGAAGATCCTTTCCCAGTCTGTAGGCTGTTGTTTTGTTCTGATGACAATGTCTTTTGCTTTATAGAAGCTTTTCAGTTTCATGAGGTCCCTGAGTAAGGTATCCCAGGAACAGAAAAACACACATGGTATATACTCACTTATATAGTCGATTAAGATAGGATAAATATACTAAAATATGTGCACCTAAAGAAGATATAAAAGAAAGAGGACCTGGGGTAAGATGATCAATCCTCACTTGGAAAAACAAATGGGATGGACATTGGATGTAGGAGAAAACAAGAAACAGGACAGGAGCCAACAACAGAGGGCCTCTGAAAGACTTTACCTAGCAGCATATCAAAGCAGATGCTGAGACTCATAGCAAAACCTTGCATAGAGTGCAGGGAATCATATGATAAAAGGGGGAGTTAGTAAGACCTGGAGAGGACAGGAGCTCCACAAGGACCAAATATATCAGGGCATGGGGGTCTTTATGAGACTGTTTCTCCAACCAAGGACCATGTATGGATATAACTTAGAACTCCTGCTCTGATGTCACCCATGGTAGCTCAGTAACCAAGTAGGTTTCCCTAGAAAGGTAAACAGGGACTATTTCTGACATGAACTCAATGACTGGCTCCTTTACCCCACCCTCAACCCCCCAAGGGAGGAGCAGCCTTGCTAGGCCACGGATAACGACATTGCAACCAGTCCTGAAGATACTGATAAGCTAGGGTCAGATGGAAGGGGAGGAGGACCTCCCCTAGCTGTGGACTTGGAAAGGGACAGGGAGAAGATGAGGGAGGGAGAGTAAGATTGGGAGAGAATGAAGGGGCTATGGCTGGGATACAAAGTAAATAAACTGTGATTAATATTAAAAAATAAAAATTAAAAAAGGATCCTTTCAATATTATTAAATGTGATTTCTTGAACTCTTCTTATTCAATTCACTACCTGGAAATTTACTTTTTAAATAATAGCACAGCCATGTCACCTCTCTCTTGTCTGCCCATTTTGCTCATTGTGTATACATGAGGCTTTTCCTCTGTCTTTGTACTTATGGTGTGGTTCTGGAAAATGACATCATGTGGTTGTAAAATGTTTCTTTTCAAACAATTCAATCTCCCACTTCTGACAGTTAACATGAGTGTTAATTTTACTCATACTTAATGTAATTATTAATATTCTTGAGTTTGCCCTGTCATTTGTTCTTTCAGAGGTCTTTTCATCTCTTGTCCTAATCCTGCACAATTTTGGGGAAATCCAAATATACTTTATTTTCTTTTGTGTACAGTTTTACAAACTTCTTAGAAATCTTTTCATGATTTAAATTATGATACTTTACTTAGTCAATTTGTGTTATAATCCATATCACACCACTTAAATATGTCAGTACTCATTATCCTTTCTGAAGTCCACAGTCATTCCACTCTACAAATATTATATTTTATTTCTAACGTTGTTATAAATATGGATTTATAATTACTAGTTATAAATTACTCTTGAGTTGGGGGCTCATTCGTTTTAGACAGAAAGGAAATGGGGCCATGTTGAAAACTACAAGCTGACCACAGACACCTCGGTGAGAAAGGATAATAAGGAAAAAATGGAACATAATGGTTAAAACAACAAAGCACTATGATGAAAGACATGGATGCTTGCAGGTGTCTGTGAGATAGCTGAGTGCTCCTAAGAGGAGAAATACAGACAGGCACTAGTGAAGCAAGGCACTAGTGAAAGGTGGGCAGGATGGCTAGCTGCAGTGAGACATTTCGCCTTAGGGAAATGCAAGGTAGGCTTTCTTGCTTCTTACGTATTAATATATTACGCATTAATATGGTTTTAATACATAATCTCTAATGCAGTTGATTGAAATACACTAATTTGAAAATAAGTTTAGCTTCTGATAAGCCTGTCTCTACCCCAAACTATCCTATAGACAGAAAAATGACCATGAACACTGTTGCTGCTTCTGGGTAGCTGTGAGAACAAAGAGGACTTAATTGTAACCAACAGTGTTTAAGACGTCTGCAGGGACAAAGAAACACCAGGCAATGCCTAATGGCTGGCTCATAGTCAAGGTCAAGATTAACATAGCCAGAGGCATAGATTAACAAAGCAGTATTTCAAACACCCCTGACTTTTTAACACTATCAACATGACTTTCTTTGCCATGAAATTGTACATAAACTGTAGGGTCTTCTAATTTGTCAAATAATATCATTACCTCAGTCTTCATACATTATCCCATAAAAGGCCATTTGGCCAGTTGGCCACAGTTGGCTGCTGGGGCCCCTCATACTCTGAGAGCTTTTCTCTCTCTTTACTAAATCCTTATATCTTGGGACTCTCTCAGTTTAGTTTTTTACTGTTCTGCAAAATTCTCAAAAAAGTGTGACTTCTCACTTACCTTCATAAATGTCTACAGTATTAACACTCATTGGTATAAGACAGTGACCTAAGAGCCACTGTTTCAGGTAGTGATCCAGCAGCTTTGAGCCCTGGGTTGCTCCCATCTGTGTCAGCAATGGTCCCATCCTACCCACCCATAATTCTATATAACCCCATTCCTCCTAAGAGGCCCATCTTCCCATTACATAGAGTTTGATATTTTAAATATTTTATTTATTATCATTTATTCACCTTGTATCCCACTTAAGCGCCCCCCTCGTCTCCTCTCAGTCCCACCCTCCCTCTTCTCCCCCTTTTCCCCTTTCCTAGTCCACTGATATGGCAAGTCCTCCCCTTCTATCTGATGGTGACACAGATCCATGGTAGAGGATCTCAAGTACGTGCTAGTTTTGCCCTATTTCTGGATATATAAATCCTTATCTCTCTGTTTTAGTAGTTTCAGGACAAAGCTATCATTTTTTTCTCTGAGTAAAAATATCTGTCATACAGTTCTTCTTATACTTTGGACCCAAATTTCTAGACTTGATCATTACCACATCCAAATTGACCTTAATTTGTTAAATTCAATTAACTTTTACCGTTAACACATCCTGGGAAGTCCAATGTTTTGATACATGTGACATTAAATCATCTTTCCTTGGAGAAAGCTCAATATTTTATAATGAAGATAAAATATAAACAAAGTATTTAAGAAATCATCTTATTTCTGTGATTATAATTTTAAAAATTAGCAGGAACTCTAATTCAGGTATGGTATGAAATATGGGTACCTCTGTTGTTTCCTGGAGAGAAAATAAAATGTTCTTAAAATGCTATATATATTTGGATCTATAATTACTGTAC
This sequence comes from Psammomys obesus, assembly GCF_907164565.1. Taxonomy (NCBI): domain Eukaryota; kingdom Metazoa; phylum Chordata; class Mammalia; order Rodentia; family Muridae; genus Psammomys; species Psammomys obesus. The sequence goes on along the minus strand of NW_026596166.1, from coordinate 14,100,236 downwards.
ATGTTTTGGTAATTTCTCTAAATATTAACAATAATCTCATTAGTTTGCACTATTATTTATTTACTACCTTTTAAAATTCATAAACTTATGCATATTTTAATTAGATTAACTACAAAAAATTCTTCAGTATTTCTAAATCATGCCTAAAAAAGATTGAATACTGTATCTCAGACTGTCACAAACAAACAAACAAAAAGTAGATGATCCTGAGAATGCATGTGGAATTCAACTTTAAGAACTACTAGGAAATATTTTTCATTTTCTATTTAATGCCTCTCTAATAAATCAGGTCATGGAAGAAACACTTGGGACTTGCTCCTATTTTATTCATTCTAAATAGAATTACTGTTAATCAGAATTCTTGCCCTGTGAAAATATTTGACAATATTTTTTTCTTTTAGAGTTATTACAATGAATATAACTAAAAATTGTTCAAATTCTTCTCACTGCTCAGAGCTGCAATTTAGTTTTCTAACAATCTTATATGGCTTATTTTTACTTATAAAACTCACACAGTTAACATAATACTGCTGACAGATGCAATGCCAAAGAGCAAGATATATTTCTATTTGGTCAGTTTTAATTAAATTTAGAACTATAAAATAAAAACAAAAATTTTAATTTTGTCTGGAATCAAATTAGCTTTGGTTTTATTTCTTCCCCTTTACTCTTCCATGAAAAAATAGCTAGAAAATTCAAATCTGTCTTTGGTGGTATTACTGCCCCCAGTCACCCTCAGTGCCTTATTTTCACTAATGAGAACCTATACTTCCCTCTTTAAAATCTCTTACCTTACCCCGATTTCTGCAGTGCAGTTGTGGCTAATACTGAACATGAATGAAGTTGTAGTTTTAATGTCAAACATGTAATTTTCTATAACAAAAGTGAAGAATACACAATCCTAGAACAAACACCTTCAAAGGAGAGAGGAAGTTAAATAGTAACTTTTTTTTTTTTCTAGCGTTTCACCTAGCTACCATGAATGGTAAAGGAGATTAAACTGTGAAGGAAGTCAGACATAGTTTCAGTCACAGATGATTGAATTCAGAAGGTACTCCTGATAGTAAATGGTACTATGAATGGCAGAAATACTACAAGATGACTCCCAACTACTCCTTTACACAATCCCCAGACTCCGTGCAGTAAGAAAACAAAAAACAAAAAAACAAAACAAAGCAAAACAAAACAAAAACTATGCTATTCACACAAATAAGTACCAAAGGTGATTGAATGACACTATGACACTTCTGGGATTGTGCTATCAAACTCTGGGTCTTTATTGTTCAACCAGGCCAAGGATACTCTTCCATTAAAACAAAGAGTATGGAAAGGAATCCTTTACACTGTACCACAAGATATGCACGTATTCCAGCCAATTATGACTACAGTATTGTGAACGCAGACAGAAAAATGAAGTCATGGTTAGAGCACTGACATAAAGAAACTATGAGATACTAGATTTGCATCATTTTCAACAGTAAGATGTGTGTGTGAAAATGGAATGTAGCTTAGTGAGTTCACTACATTTTGCTTATCAGTAAACTCTTTTAAGAATGTCGAGGGAGGTCCCACCATTTGCCTGCAAATTTCATGATTTCCTTGTTTTTAATTGCTGAGTAGTATTCCATTGTGTAAAAGTACCACAATTTCAGTATCCATTCCTCAACTGAGGGACATCTGGGTTGTTTCCAGGTTCTGGCTATTACGAATAAAGCTGCTACGAACATGGTTGAGCAAATTTCCTTGTTGTGTACTTGAGCCTCTTTTGGATATATGCCTAGGAGTGGTATAGCTGGGTCTTGAGGAAGCACTATTCCTAATTGTCTGAGCAAGCACCAGATTGATTTCCAAAGTGGTTGTACAAGTTTACATTCCCACCAGCAGTGGAAGAGGGTTCCACTTTCTCCACAACCTCTCCAGCATGTGTTGTCACTTGAGTTTTTGATCTTAGCCATTCTGGTGGGTGTAAGGTAAAATCTCAGGGTCGTTTTGATTCGCATCTCTCTGATAGCTAAGGACGTTGAGCATTTCTTTAAGTATTTCTCTGCCATTCTATATTCCTCTACTGAGAATTCTCTGTTTAGCTCTGTACCCATTTTTAATCGAATTGTTGGTTTGCTGCTTTTTAACTTCTTTAGCTCTTTATATAGTCTGGATATTAGCCCTATGTCAGATATAGAGTTGGTGAAGATCCTTTCCCTGTCTGTAGGCATTCATTTTGTTTTGATGACAGTGTCCTTTGCTTTACAGAAGCTTTTCAGCTTCGTGAGGTCCCATTTATCTATTGTTGCTCTCATGAGAATTTGCAGGCAAATGATGGGACTTAGAAATGATCATCCCGAGTGAGGTATCCCCAAAGCAGAAAGACACACTTATATAGACTTATAAGATAGGCTAAACATACTGAAATCTATACACCTAAAGAAGATAAACAAGAAAGAGGACCCAGGGTAAGATGATCAATCCTCACTTAGAAAGACAAATGGGATGGACATTGGATGTAGGAGCAAAAAAGTAACAGGGCAGGAGCCTACCACAGAGGGCCTCTGGATGACTCTACCTAGCAATGTAGATAAAAGCAGATGCAGAGACCTGCTTTTATAACCAGGTCTCTGGTTATAACCAAACCTCCGGCAGAGCGCAGGGAATCAAAAAGAAAAAAAAAGAAAAAAAAAAAAAAAAAAAAGGAGGGGGGGTAGTTAACATGACCTGGAGAGGATAGGAGTTCCACAAGGACCAAATATATCTGGGCACAGGGATCTTTTATGAGACAGTTTCTCCAAACAAGGACCATGTACAGATGCAACCTAGAGCCTTTGCTCAGATGTATCCCTTGGTAGCTCAGTATCCAAATGGGTACCCTAATAAGGGGAACAAGGACTGTTTCTGACATGAACTCAATGGCGGACTCTTTGATCCCCTCCCTCCCAGGGAGGAACAGCCCTGCTAGGCCACAGAGGAGGACTCTGCAGCCAGTCCTGAAGATACCTGATAAACCAGTATCAGTTGGAAAAGGAGGAAGTTCTCCCCTATCAGTGGACTTAGAAAGGGACAGGGAGGAGATGAAGGTGGGAAGGTGGGATTGGGAGGGAGAGAGGGAGCGGGATACAACTTTGCTGTACAAAGTTAACAAACTGTAACTAATATTAAAAAAATAAAAATTATAAAAAATAAACATAAAAAAGAATATATTCATAGTGGCCAGTCTATTTACAATATTTTAATAGTTTGTGGAGAATGAGAATGTCCTAGACATTTGGATACAGGAGGTTGGAAAAGAATACATGGGCTTGATGAAATTTAAAAATGTAATAAGTGAAGTCTTCATATTTTCGGGGTATAGGTGCAAAAATTTTGTGATGATGCCTGTTTGGGAGAAGGTGGAAACAATTCTGTCAATCTTATACTAAAGAATTGCCATCCATAAATAAATTCTTTCTCAGAAAAAAAAAATGATCTCAAGGCAGATGCTGAGACTCATAGCCAAACTCTGGGCAGAGTGCAGGGAATCATACGAAAGAAGTGGGAGATAGTAAGACCTGGAGAGGATAGGAGCTCCACAAGCAACAGATCCAAAAAGTCTGGGTACAGGGGCCTTTTCTGAAACTGATACTCCAACCAAGGACCACTCATGGAGACAGCCTGAAACCCCTGCACAGAGGTAACCTATGGCAGTTCAGTGTCCAAGTGGGTTCCATAGTAATGGGGACAGGGACTGTCTCTGACAGGAACTGATTGGCCTGCTCTTTGATCACCATTCCCTGAGGGGGGAGCAACCTTGCCAGGCCATGGAAGAAGACAGTGTAGCTACTCCTGAGGAGACCTGACACACTAGGATCAGAGGGAAGGGAGGAGGACCTCTCTTTTCAGTGGACTGGGAGAGGGACACAGGTGGGGAAGAGATAGGGTGGGACTGGGAGTGGAGGTGGGAGGGAGGTACGGGTGCATACAAAGTGAATAAACTGTAATTAATAAAAATAAATAAAAAAGAAAAAAAAAGAAACTCTAGACAATGCAGCCAGTCCTGCTAAGACCTGATAGACTAGGATCAGGTGGAAGGGGAGGAGGACCTCCCCTATCAGCTGACAGGGGGCGGAGCATGGGTAGAGAAGATCAAGAGATGGTGGGACTGGGAGGGGAAGAGGGAGGGAGCTACGGGTGGGATGCAAAAGGAATAAACTGTAATTAATAAAAATAAAAATAAAATATTATTTTTTAAAAAAGAATCTCTGATTGAACTCTCCTGACCTACTAAATTTGACTCTTCCTATGGCATATGATGGCCCAACATTTTGTTACCAAACAATAAGTTATAACTGATTAACAAAAATTGCCGAGTAATTACAAAGATAAACCAATAGCCTCAAGATTTCCTTTGACAATCTCAATTAATCTGTTGTAATATTTTCAATGGTAGACCATTTAAACATACATGAGGGATGAAGTGTGCCACATATATTCCAAAATAAAGTCCATAACCATGGCATTTATGGCAGGTATAGCAAAATGTTTAATTTCTTTTTAATAATGGTGCATGTAAAACTACTGAAAAGGCCTAAAAAATTGAATTCAATTTCACTTTCATCTTAAATGAGAAAAAAAAAAAAATGACGAGAATGCCAGAATCCATTAAGGCAATGAGTGTGACATTTATAGAAAATGGTTGAACAGTAGGAAGAAAAAGGTCCTAACTCCACAGAGTTTTGTGACAGAGTCCTTACATTAGTTTCAGTAGTCATATGCCAACATAGTAACCAGAGTAAAATAATTTTGTTTCATTATGGTAACTCAGATTTTTGGTATTTTCAGATGTTCGGCCTAATTGATATATTAATGAATTCCAAAATAACTGTTATTACAGCCTATACACTGCTTGCTGACTATGTACAAACATCACCAGAGTAAAGAAAGGTCAGTCTAGAACAGTTGTTCTCAACCTGTGGTTCTAAGACCCCTTTGGGGTTTGCATATCAGATATTTTGCATATAAACTATTTATATTATGATCCATTACAGTTGCAAAATTCCAGCTATGAAGTAGAAACAAAATAATTTTATGGTTGGAGGTCGGTACAATATGAGGAACTGTGTTAAAGGATCACAGTATTAAGAAGGTTGAGAATTGCTGGTTTAGAAGAACACAGGATTAATATTTCACAATATAGTATCATGGACACAAAGGAACAGAATCCTAAAAATACGTGATTTTTTATATGGTGTTATCTAGTTCGAAGTGACTTTGAAGTATCTTGTAGAATTGAGGTAAATATAATGTTTTACATTTTCTTTGAGTTTAGAGTGAAAGGTTTGAAGGATGATGACAAAGAATTTTTTTCTATATTTGACAGGACATGAGGAGCAACAACATTTCTTATGTAACAGTAAGAAGGAATTTCGAGGAAAACAAATCCCAGGGATATAGACAGAGAATTAAAGGAAGGCAAAAATGAAAAAGTGCTATGATGCTGACCCAAAGACAATATAGTCCTAACAAGTAAAACTGGAGGAAAATAAACTCATGCAGGCATAAAACTAGCAAAGGCTTAGAGAATATTTTTCTAGTTCAGTTTTCTAATCTAGCATCTCATATTTATTATTCCTTCATAAACACTTATCAAAAATTTTCCTGATTATAAGAATTTCATCAGTTAATACAGTGGTACATAGTCTTGTATTATGCTCAGCTATAACAGTGACTAAGACAACAAAGAGGCACTGCATGGTCAATGTTGCCTTTATAATGTATATAATTGCATAAATTTTTCTTTTCCTCCTCCAAGATATATATAAACTATATATATAACTTTTTGAAATAGATAAAATATTTTTTATATTCTTTATTTAAAAATATTTCCACATACTAAATTTCAAGTTGTTTATAAACATAACTATATATAACCACCTGAATGTACTCTCTAGAATATAGAGGGCACTCTATTTTCTTTTCTTAGGCTGTATATGAAATACTATCATTTTAAATTTTGTATATGTAAACTAGAGTAACAATTGAGTATATTTTCATGTGACACCATCATCTATATTTTATTTAAATGGTTTGTCAAAAATTAAATTGAGTTCCAATAAGACAGGTAAGGGAGATCAAGAGAATACAAATTGGAAAGGAAGAAGTCAAAGTATCACCATTCAGAGATGATATGATAGTACACCTGAGTGACCCCAAAAACTCAACCAGAGAACTCCTTCAGCTGGTAAACACCTTCAGCAAAGTGGCAGGATACAAAATTAACTCAAAAAAATCAGAAGCCCTCCTGTATACCCAAGACAAACAGGCCAAGAAAGAAATCAGGGAAACAACACCCTTCACAATAGCCACTAATAACAGAAAGTACTTTGGGGTGACTCTAACCTAGCAGGTGAAAGGCCTGTTTGAAAAAAAAATCTTTAAGTCTCTGGAGAAAGAAATCGAAGAAGGCATCAGAAGATGGAAAGATCTCCCATGCTCATGGATCGGTAGGATTAACATAGTGAAAATGGCCATTCTGCCAAAAGCAATCTACAGATTCAATGCAATTCCCATCAAAATACCAACACAATTCTTTACAGACCTTGAAAGAAAAATTCTCAACTTCATATGGAGAAACAAAAAATCCAGAATTTCTAAAACAATTCTGTACAATAACAGATCCTCTGGAGGTATCTCCATCCCTGATCTCAAGTTGTACTACAGAGCAATAATAATAATAAAAAATAAAAACTGCTTGGTGCTGGCATAGAAACAGAATGGTTGATCAATGGAACCGATTTTTTTTTTTTTTTTACAAAGAAGCCAAAACCATTCAATGGAAAAAAGATAGCATCTTCAAAAATTGTGCTGGTCCAACTGGATGTCTGCATGCAGAAAAATGAAACTAGAACCTATTTATCACCCTGCACAAAACTAAAGTCCAAGTGGATCAAAGACCAAATATAAAACTAGGTACTCTAAATATATTAGAAGAAAAAGTGGGGAAGACCCTAGAACTCATTGGCACAGGAGACAATTTCCTGAACAGAACACCATCAGCACAGGTCCTAAGAACAAGAATCAATAAATGGGACCTCATGAAACTGGAAAGCTTCTGTAAAGCAGAGGACACTCTTGTTAGAACAAAACGACAGCCTACAGATTGGGAAAGGATCTTCACCAACCCAACATCTGACAGAGGGCTGATATCTGGAATATATAAAGAACTAAAGAAGTAAAAAGGCAATAATCGAAGTAACCCAATTAAAAAATGGGGTATGGAGTTAAACAGAGAATTCTCTGTAGAAAAATATAGAATGGCAGAGAAATACATGAGGAGATGTTCAACATCCCTAGCCATCAGAGAGATGTGAATCAAAACGACCCTGAGATTTCACATTACACCTATCAGAATGGCTAAGATCAAAAACTCAAGAGATAATGCATGCTAGAGAGGCTGTGGAGAAAGGGGAACCCTCCTCCATTGCTGGTGGGAATGTCAACTGGTACAACCATTATGGAAATCAATGTGGCACTTTATCAGACAATTAGGAATAATGCTACCTCAAGATCCAGGTATACCACTCCTAGGCATATATACAAAAAATGTTCAAGTATTCAATAAGGACATTTGCTCAACCATGTTTGTAGCAGCCTTATTCATAATAGCCAGAACCTGGAAACAACCCAGATATCCCTCAGTGGAGAAATGGATACAGAAATTGTGATACTTTTACACAATGGAATACTACTCAGCAATCAAAAACAAGGAAATCATGAATTTTGCAGGCAAATGGTGTGATCTAGAAAAAATCATCCTGAGTGAAGTATCCCAAAAGCAGAAAGACACACATGGCATATACTCACTTATATCGACCTATAAGATAGGATAAACATACTAAAATATGTACACCTAAAGAAGATAAATAAAAAAGAAATCCAGGGGTAAGATGATCAATCCTCATCTAGAAAGACAAAGGGGATGGGCATTGGAAATAGGAGAAAACATGGAAAAGGACAGTAGCCTACCACAGAAGGCACCTGAAAGACTCTACCTAGCAGTGTATCAAAGCAGATGCTGAGACCCATAACCAAGATTTCGGCAGAGTGTAGGGAATCATATGAAGGAAGGAGGAATTAGTATATCCTAGAGGGGACAGGGAGTCCCACAAGGTCCAAATATATCTGAGCACAGGGGTCTTCTATGAGACTGTTTATCCAACCAAGGACCATGCATGGATATAACCTACAACCCCTGCTCAGACATAGCCCATGGTAGCTCAGTATCCAAGTGGGTTCCCTAGTAAGGGGGACAGGAATTGTTTCTGACATGTACTCATGAGCTTCCCCTCCCCCTTGAGGGAGGAGCAGCTTTGCTAGGCCACAGTTAAGGACATTGCAACCATCCTGAAGATACCTGATAAGCTAGGGCCAGACGGAAGGAGATGAGGACACCCCCTCTCAGTGGACTTGGAAGGGGGCAGGGAGAAGATGAGGGAGGGAGGGGAGCATTGGGAGGAAAAAAGGGAGTGAGCTACAGCTTGGATACAAGTGAATATATAAAATTACTTAAAAATTTTATATATATGAAAATGCCTACTCCCTTTCTCTGATTTGTAACTTATTTAGATTTTGGTCTTTTCCTTTTCTGTTTTTTTTTTTTTTAATTTCATTTAATGTGGAGATCTTGAAACAATAATGTTGACCTGAGATTGAAAAGCATACACTACAAAAAAAGATAATAATGCCTGTTGGTATTTCCTTCCTCTCTGGGAGGAAATTAATCACAGATTTATTCCTTCCCATGGTTATCAAAACCCACTGGCTGCACGCCACGGATGTGAGGTGGAAGAATGGACATTAGAGTTTTTTGTAGTCTCAGCTTGTCTTCTACTTCTAAAAGACAGGTTGGGTCACATAAGGAGGAACAAATGAAAATCCCACAGAAGCAGCCAAACTTGGAGAGCAGTGTCATCTTAAGAAGCTGAAAAGTGCCTAAGGCCAAAAGAGTTGAAAAAGCCCTGCAGTTAATTTCATGATGTCTTTGTGTGTGTGTGTGTCGTGTGTGTGTATGTGTGTGTGTGTGTGTGTGTGGTGTGTGATTAATCAATGAACATCAGATTCTTCAATTTTGCCAACAGGAGAAAAAGTAATAGCCTCTATTGTTACTGAAAGTACGGTGTAGAAAAGGACTAACTGGGTGATGGCTCAGCCTGTAAGGTCACGGGGAGCCAGCCCTGATATTCCAAGTTCCATCCCTGGATCCATATGGTGGAAGAAGAGAACTGAGTTCTGCAAACTGTCCACTGACCTCCATACATATGGAAGGTGCACACCCTCACAAATGTACACATGCCCACAAAACAAAATTGAAAAAGAATTGAGAGCAAAGAAACCCTCTTGAATCATAGAGAACATTCCAGTTGTGATAAATCTCACTATGCCGACAATACCCTTTCCTCAAGTTCCACACACTGTCTTAGGAAATTTTGGGTTTGTGTTAATAGTCTACTTTAAGAATCAAATTTTGAAAGGCTTTCACTGACATGGGCGTAATAAAATAATCTTGTAAAATCAACAGAAGGAGAGTATAGTGGAGAATATGGCTTCATATTCTTGGATAGAAAAGTGAATTTTATGAATCTAAAATTAGATTTCAGGGAGCAAAAATGGCTCAAAGAAAATCCAGCTTCAGAAGAATTTCTCATAGCCAGAATTGGACATCTAAATTTCTTATTAATGAACAAGTTTTCCATCATATTTTTATCTGTTTCTTTTACAACAGCTCTTTAGAGATGACACAGGAGCCAGATTCCTCATTCAATATCACAAATGCTTTAACTGTTAAATGTAATTTCACTTAAGACAAAAAAACTTTGAAAAGGTAATTTCCTTTTAATGCATTTCAAAAATCTGGTTCAAAAAATGGCAAAAGAACATATGTATCACTGCGCTGAGAATATCAGAATAATTTCAGCAAGTGTAAAACTATTCAAAGGGAACATTCAGTTGTTTGCAACATCAAAACTTATCAGTACTTCTCCCTATTTATAATATTCCCCGTATACTTTATTGCTCTGCTTTGAAGTCTCTGAGAAAATGCGACAAGCCAAGAACAATCTGCAAGCATTGGACACTGAGAGGTAATAAACAGTAAGAAAAGAAAACATATCTGCTACTCATAAATAACCTGGCAGGCCAGGTGTCTTTTTACCCTTGCAATCTTCTCTCAGTAAACTGTTTACCACAATCAGCTGTGTTATCACTGAAATGAACAAACAAAATCTGTAGAACTTCTTCACTTTATTTGAATTCAAATAAACATCTGTGTTGTTTTTTCTTTTTAGGCACACTTTTCTCACCAGAAAGAGACTTACCATGAAAATAATCAAATAAAAGTTGGAACTGGAACAGCCAAATCACAAATTTACAAACCCATCCATTGACAAAATTATTTCATTCCAACATTCTATTGAGCCTAAGATTTGTTGCTCTAAAACCATATATTAAAAATAAAATCAAGGAAATTTAGTATCCTACCTGTAACAAGGAAGCTGCATCTCCCTGCTCCAGCTTCATTTATGATGCTACAGTTATAAACTCCATAATTTTCATTGGATAGACTTTTTACTGGGTACTCTGTATATTCCTGGGAGTCAAACTGACCAGTCCGTAATAATTTATTGCCCAGACGCCACTCATAGGTCAGCACTCGTATTGGATAGGCTCTCAGGACCCTGCAGCTCATGGTCACACTTCTGTCCTGTCCTTGACGGATTTCCAAGAATGCTGGTTCCACAGCTGGGGGATCTGAAAAAAAGACAGGTTAAAACTGATGAAGCTTTCAGAACAGCAATCTCATGATCAGGGTGGTAGTTTTAAGAACACATGTTTCAGGGAACAAGGATAAAAGGTGGGTGGGGAATATATTTAAACTAAGCTGGGAAATAATGTTTACTTTTACAGGCAAAACAATAACGAAAAAATCTTTATTTTCTTCTAGCTGTCTCCAGGAAAAGCAAAATAGTCATGACTGTTAATTAACATGGTCAGACCTTAATGAAGTTATGGATGCACAAACCAGATCGAGATAGGGCTTCAAACAGTATAAGAATGTAAAGTGGAAAGAGTTCTGTCTGTTCTGTGAGTTATACTTATCACTTGTTGAGCTCAGTCTGTGCACATGCTATTTATTAGTGCACAACATAGGTAGATAACACAGATTAATACATTGGTTTTCTACATGGTTCAATTTGATTTCCTTGAACTGAAAGGCTACAGCGTTCATGTATGAACCATAAGCACACATTGCAAATTATACCTCAATTTAAGAAGGCTATCAATCACACTGTAATAGCTACTGATGATTTTTTTTTCATGTAATTAAAAGTTGCTATATTTGGTATATAACTATGTTGATTTTGATGGTTTTGAAGTTGATGTGGCCTTCACATTTTATCAGGGAAGCTGTACAAACACAGGGCTGAAATGATTGGTAAGTCCACACTCAATTAGATGTTTGTGGGCCCTTGAAAATTGTGCAGTTCCGGCCAGTGGCCCTTACTTCACAGTGCTCAAAGGTTTGGGGAATTGATTACTAAGTCTGGAATTCTTTACACACTATGCTGCGTGCTAAATATTTTCAGTCGCTATTCTCACGATCAGTCTAGTGAATGGCGTTCCCGACTCCTTTTAGCAAACATTTTAAAGCCACTCTACTAATTCTAATTTTATCCATTCATATTTTTTTCCCTGTGGCACTGGAGAAAATGGCAGTAGCAAAGGTAGGAGAGTCTGTCCTAGGATACTTGGGCCTCATGTTGCAAAGTTAGGTTTTATAGTGTCAATACTAGAAAAATTATTAAAAAAGGACTCATGTGAAAAACTTATTAGCCATAATACTACCATTAATTACCAATAATTACCACCATTGAGAAAAATTCTGTTATAAGAAAGAATGGTTTGAACCAGAGGGGACAAGGCAAGTTGCAGAAAAAAAAAAAAAAAAAAAAAGAAAACTAATAGAATCATTTAAAGAAAAGGAAAAGAAATGAACAAGTGTCTATGAGGTAAGCGGGACAACAGTGAAGCCTTGGTCAGTGAGGTGGACGATGATGGCAGTTATACCAACAGGAGGTAAAGCATGAAAATATAGGGCATGTTGACTCTCTGCATATGTGAGTCACACTGGTAGCAGAGTGATTCCCTCATCCCCCACAGGTTATTTTTTTGTGCTTTCCTTTTGATTTTTGTTTGGATGACTCATGGTCACACAGGGCCCAGAGAGTCACAGTCCTCGGAATGTGTTAATGTTTTTGTGCAAGACAGGGTGTTTTCCCCGGTCACTCAGAGGAAAAGGAAGAAAGAAGAAGCATTACCACTTGAGGGTGTAGTTTGACAGGTCAGGTCTTGTCTGGAAGAACCAATTAGCTAATTGGTTGATTACTTTTTTTTTTTTTTTTTTTGGTTGGGTTAGCGTTGACTAATATTAAGACAGTCTACAAGGCCATAGTGGTTTTCAATTTTTCTCCTGTAACTCCATCTCCTTTTTGCTTTATGTGTTTCTCGACTGTACAGTTAAGAACATGCACATTTTAAATTTCATGAGATCAGTTTTTTTTTTGTTTTTTTTTCTTATCAGTTACAGGAGCAGTCCTGTTAGGCCACAGAGGAGGGCTTTGCAGCCAGTCCTGAAGATAACCTGATAAAACAGGATCGGATGAATGGGGAGGAGGTCCCCCCATCAGTGGACTTGGAAAGGGGCAGGGTGGAGATGAGGGAGGGTGGGATTGGGAGGGAATGAGGGAGCGGGATACGGCTGGGATACAGAGATCAGTTTTTTAATACTGTAAACTCATCTTTATCTCTAAGATTTCATTTTAAAGAGTCTATTTTATATACTATTAATGTAGCTACTCATGAATTCATTTTCCCAGTATTTGCATTTCACATTTTCAGAAGATTTTATTTTTAAACATTCAGCAAACTTACCTCTTACAGGCATCTCTTTAAGCAAGCCCATGCCTATCTTCTGTCATTTCCACACAGCCTGGGAAATCACCCCCCGCCCCCCCCCCCACCAAGGTACTTAGCATTTCATTCATTTACATTTGGATACAGTTTTTTCTCCACATTTTGTCTATTTTTCTAGTTTTGATTGCTCTCTAGATTGTTTGATTATATAATTATCTATCCTATTTCTTGCTGCCAGTTGGGATTTGCCTGCTTTTTCTGTTATTTTCATTCCATCACTATATTGTACTTGAAAAAAAGGTAAATGTGAAAACGTTTTTACTTCTTTAACTCTCATCCTTACATGTGTTACTGGCTCATGAATTTTAATTCTCCTTTGCTTTTAAAATTCTGTTACACATCAGCTCCAATGCTAACGTTTCTATGCTTAGTTTCTCATATTCCTTGATATGTTGAGTATTAACAGGCATTCCACCTGTGATCATGTTCTTTTGTTTCTGTAGTTATATTTTTAACTTCCTATCACATCCTTGCTTAACTGTACAATCTCGACATGCAAAGACATATTTTCATTATTAAAATATTTCCAAGGAACGTTGTTTTACAGGCTCACAGCTCTTCATTTCTGTCAACACAGTGTCACTCTCTTTGCATGGCCATGCATCTTGGAGAAAATTTACTTCAAAGCCTTACATTTTGAGTTGCTTTTTCTTCCACCCAGCTCCTTCACAAAAAAAAAATATCTTTGTTTTTAATATTTATGGCTCCATGAAGTGTCTGTAGGTATGAGCTTCCTTTTACTTGCATGTAGGTTTCGATTTGTTGTGCTTATGGTTGTTGATTTGATTTGTTTTTCATCTATGATATTTTGGAATATCGTCATCATCAGCTCTTCAGGCAAAGATCTCTTTTGTCTTCCTTAAATCCTTACTTGATGGTCCCTTCTCCTGTATCTTCCACATTTTTAGAACTCTTTTTCAATGTCTTTCTGTTTGCTTTCTGTGTGTTATTAATAAATTCCGAGAAAACAGTTTTTAAATTCTTTTTATAATTCTACTTAATCTGCTAAATATATTTATCATGTTTTTAATTCAACAACTCAGATTTAATCCATAAGCATTCTATTCTATTCTTTGTCACAGCTACTAAGACAATTTGTGTATTATCTTAGTACATGCAGCATGATCAGGCCTATCATTAATGTCCTTAAAAAGTCACTGTTTCCTTCTGTCTCACAATGAAGAGTTCAAAGAGCATATTCTTGCTGCTTTTTCTTTGGAGTTCATTCTGTTTCTGCCTCTTAGTAATTGCTGACTCTTTTTCTGTACTTTGAAGTTTAAAATCATTTTGATTTTTTTTTTCCTGCAGAGATGACTAATGTCCACAAGGAAGTATTGGCAGCAATACTTGGGAGTCTACAAATACTTCTGGCTCCATAACTATTTAGACCGTTCAATGACATGGATATTGGTTAATTCAACAGAAGGCTGAAGTTGTGATATAAACTATATTCCCACATCTTCAAGATTATTGTAGTCTCAAAATGGCCTTTTCTTTCTTTCCCTTGAAAGTGAAAATGTACAAACCATGTTCACTTTATCTTTGTTCTCACAGCACTTTACATTGCTCTGAAATCCACTCTCTTAAAGAATGGTCTATTTAATTGATTTACCTGGTCTTGATTTAGCTTTGGTAAGTGGAATCGATCAAGAAAATTGTCCATTCAGGCAAAAAGAATGGACATCAGAGGAGGGAGAAGACAAGGAACAGGACAGGAACCTACCACGGAGAGCCTTTTAAAGGCTCTACCTTGTAGGGTATCAAGGCAGATGCTGAGACTCATAGCCAAACTTTAGGTAGAGTACAGGGAATCTTAGGAAAGAAGTGGGAGATAGTAAGACCTGGAGAAGACAGAAGATCCACAAGGAGAGCAACAGATTGAGAAAGAGGGAGGGGAAAGGAGGAGGGAGGGAGCTGCAGGGAGGATACAAAGTGAATAAACTGTAATTAATAAAATAAAAAAAATAAAAAATAGAAAGATTTTCATTAAAAAAATGGTCTACAATGGAGACTCTCCCCCATGAATACTCTAGATGTGAAGTTTAAGTCTACTGCTCAGGAACATGAATGACTTTATATGTATCCAAGTCAGAAAAGGCACTCAACAAAAAGTAGCTGTCCTGACCATTCACTCTCCTCCAAATTCACAGAAGTACATTTTAATAAACACTTAATATTTTCAGTAGGATTTATGAACCATTTCTCATTTGTGTCAACTGGAAAGGCCTTATAGAATACTCCACTTTTGAATCTGTTCAGCCTGTAAGACCTCAGCATAGAAGCACACCCTGCAAACAAGAGTTTAAAAGGCTGAGGCAGAAAGATCAGGAGTTCAAGGGCAGCTTAGGGTACTTAAAATCCGTTCTTTAAACAATAGATCTTAAGATGGGGCTAGTTTCAAGTTGTAACAACAGCTTGTAGTGCGTGTGAGCAGTCGAACGAAATGCAAACTTGGTCTTGGCTTGGAATATAACACTCATGGGGTTGGAATAAAATAACTACCTAAAAAGAAATAAGTAAAAATATTCAGCTTTTTCTGCAGAGTCCAGATATGTGTTAGACAAATTAAAGGGTTACATTTAAAAAGTTAGATTGATTTATTTATTTTATTATATTCATGTTTTAAATATCAAAAATAATAAGCTCTCAGATGGCAGTAAGAAATAAGGACACATTTATCTAAAAATGTCTAGTATTGATAAATTAGGTCCAAAATACATAAAAGAAAATATACATGGTGCAAATTTAGGACAAGCTTTAGCTAAGGGGCATGTAAATGAATAGTTGTTGGCAGAGAAAACTAGTGATACTCTTTCGCTCAGGAGCAGTGTTTATGATTGTAAAAGAAAATTGTTTCTACAGATTTTGCCAAAAACATATGTGTAACTTACAGGCACTTCCCTGCATTTCCACTGCTCTGCCATTATCTCTTACTCAGAATACCATGCAATGGCTTTGTAGTGGGCCAGGATCTTTCTCTCTGGCTTTATTATTTATTTTTAGGTCAAGGACTTGCTTCTAAGGAGAAGCCTACTCACACTGTGTTCTTACTCAGTAGATTATTGACTTCTACTGATTATCCCCTTGTCACTGTGCCAATAATGTCTAGTATCTTCTGTCTCTGGCCATGTTCTCAACCAAGTTTTCTTTCTCTACTGCACATTAAGCAAGGCCCTTTGGTATTAGACTGTTGGCTCTGTCCTTTCTATTTTAATGTTTTTCAGTTAAAAACGTATTCCCTCTTTGAGAATTTTGTGTTTTGATGACATGCATCCTTTCCTCCAGTTCCTCCCATATCCACCAACACTTCCTAATGCACAGCATATTTGTGATTACTTTGTTGTTGTTGCATTTGCTTGTTTTTAAACATCCACCAAATCTAATTGGTGTTGCCCATGCAATTCTTGGATGTGTGGTCTTCCACTGTAGCATGATCAGGAGCTACATCTTAAAGGAAATTCTCTGTCCACATTCCTGTGGCTATCAATTGCTAGCAGTTCCTCATCTAGGGGTGAGCTAAATCAAGATGAAACATATACTTTTAATAGACCCTGTCACCCAATGAGATAGAAACAATAATTAAAATCTCACCACATATAATATATAATATAGGATAAACCTACTAAAATCTGTACACCTAAAGAAACTAATAAAGAGGGAGGACTCTTGCTAAAATGCTGAATTCCTATCCACAAAGGCAAAGAGGCTGGACATCAGAAGAAGGAGAAAAGAGGGAACAAATCAGGAGCCTGACAAAGAGGACCTCTGAAAAGCTCTGCCCTGCAGACTATCAATGCAGATGCTGAGACTTATGGGCAACCTTTCGGCAGAGTGCAGGGAATCTTAGGAAAAAAGTGGGAAACAGTAAGATCTGGAGAGGACAGAAACTTCACAAGGAGAGCAACAGAACCAAAAAATCTGAGCACAGGGGTCTTTCCTGAGACTGATATTCCAACCAAGGTCTTTGCATGGAGATAACCTAAGACCCCTGCACAGATGTAGCCCATGGTAGTTCAGTATCCAAGTGGGTTCCATTGTAATAGGAAAAGGGACTGTCTCTGACATGAACTGATTGGCCTGCTCTTTAATTATCTCCCCTTGAGGGGGAAGCAGCATTACCAGGCCACAGAAGAAGACAATGCAGCCACTCCTGATGAGACCTAATTGACTAGGATCAGAAGGAAGGAAAAGAAGTCCTCCCCTATCAGTGGACTTGGGGAGGGGCATGCATGCAGAGGGTGGAGGAAGGCAGGGATTGGGACAGGAGGAAGGAGAGAACCACAGGGGGGATACAAAGTGAATAGAGTGGAATTAATAAAGAAAAAAAATCTTACCACTACAAACACATTATCAAAAGCAAACAAACAAAAACCCAGGGCCAGATAAATTCAGTACAAAATTCTACCATATTTTCAAATTATTCAATAAAATAAAAATAAAGGAACATTTCAAAAATGTTTTTATAAAACTGATATCACTCTGATGATAAAACCCTATAAAAATAAAATTATAGATACAAATCTTTGACAAAAATGGGCTTTGTTTTTTCTCCCCTGATGTTCTATCATTGTTCTTCTCAGTAGTTGGGCTTTTTCATCTTTTACATTTTATGAGATTAGATTCCCTAGTCTATGATCATTTACAGAGCTAATTATAATGAATTACATTTCTTTTTTATTTTTACTTTTTATGTTAATTACAGGTTAATTCACTTTGCATCCAAGCTTTAGTTCCTTCCCTCATTCTCCCTGATCCCTCCTTCTCTCATCTCCTCCCATGCCCCTCTCCAAGTCCACTGATAGGGGAGGTCCACCTCCCCTTCCATCTGATCCTAGTCTATCAGGTCTCATCAGGACTGGCTGCATTGTTTTCCTTGTGGACTGGCAAGGCTTCTCCCCTCTCACGGGGGTTGGGGGGGAGATGATCAAAGAGCCATCCACTGAGTTGATGTCAGAGACAGTAATGTTCCCATTACTATGGAACCCACTTGGATACTGAACTGCCATGGGTTACTTCTCCTTGACATTGCATTTGTTTCTTAGCCAGTAAGAGTTTCATGAAACGTACACACCTTTTATTTTTAAAATATGTAATACTTGGAGAGAAGGATAGCTGGCTTGGTAGGTAAAAGATTCTGCCTATCAAGCATGTGGGCTTGAGTCTGTATCTCCAGTACCAACACAAAAGCTTTGCTAACTTCAAATTTCTTTCACAAGGCAGAAGATAAGCAGAACCCAAGAGCTGGATGACCATCTAGTTACCTGAAATTAGCACACTTCAATTTCAATGAGAGTGGTTCAAGGAAGGAAGACAAAGAGTGGTAGAAGACACCCAATGTCCTATTCTGGCCTGCACATGTGCATCCGCAAGTATGTCTACACTCAGATGCACAACACACGCACACACACACACACACACACACACACACACACACACACACTTCGGTAGTTTGAGCCAGCCTTGGGGGTGCACACTTATAATCCCAGCAGTCTAGAGGTAAAGGCCAGAGGATCACTGAAGTTTGGAGAGCAGCTCTGAGACATATGATGAGTTTCAGGCCACCCAGGGCTAATGTAGTGAGAGCTTGTTTTAAACAAGCATACAATGCGCAAGGAATGAAAGTTCCAAAGGAGAATGAAGATTCGGTTAGGAGACTGAAAGGACAAGGAACAAAAGACTTGGGGAAGATAAGAGATGAACAAGGCAGGGTTCAGAAATAAAATAATTAGTAGGAAATTTATGAGGGAAATCAGCCAGCATATTGAATTATCAAGACTCTGTAAAATCAGACAGAAACTTGTAGTGCTGAGGAGAATTTTCTTAGAATGTAGCGTTTCAGTAACCCAGAATATTAAAGAGCTTATAAGACCAACAGTATCACCATTAAATGTAATGCTAAAATGCAGGGAAGTTTGATGATATGGGAGCACAACACAAGTTATGTGAGTTCTGAATCAGTCTCAAGTTGTATTTGTAGCAATATTTTTAATTAAATTTTTATTTTTTATATCAATTACAGCTTATTTACTTTGTATCTCAGCTGTAGGCCCCTCCCTCATTACCTCCCAATACCACCCTCCCCTCCATCTCCTCCCTGCCCCTCTCTAAGTCCACTGATAGGGGAATTTAAAATGTTTTCAACTGATTATTTTTCATCTTAAAAATTCATATTATAGCAATAAAGTAATTAACTTTTTCTAGTAGGGATATATCCCCAAACACATACTTATATATTTTTATGAATGGCTACTCTGAGGATAGGTCTGTCTGACATCTTATATTATTTCATTCATAGGTTTTGGTGGCTATCTCTATATGTGAGTGCATTTTCCTCACTTAAGTCACTCAGGATATTCTACTGATGGTTTAAAAGGATATCTTTTAGTTTGGGCTTTAATTTAGTTTTCAAATACGGTAGGATTTTATGAAGTATAATAGACTGAACTGGAAAGCATCACCAAATTGCAGAAACCATTACTTCTATTTAGAAGGCTGCCAGGCACTTGGATTACAGGATGTTTTTATCTCAGAAAGCTAGTGGGTGTGAAACTGGAGTTCACTCATTACGGTCCAATGATATCTACCTGTGAAAACTCTTTTAATGAAAGGCTCACTGTCAGCACACTAGACATTAATGAGCTCTGCATCTCACTCTTTGGAATACCCAGTCAGAGGGCTCAACCTTTGCAGTCATGATGAAAAATACAGCAAGAAATCAACAAATGGGGAAGAACCTGCAGATGCTAAAAGGGTTAGTTAACTGAACCGAACCAGTTTTTCATGCTGTAAATAGTTTTATGTATTTATCACAAAATATTTAATACTAATGAAATTATAGGTTAAAATACCAAAGAAAATCCATGTAAGTGTATGTGAAGCCAAAGGCAGGATAACATAAGTCAGTAAGTTATTAAGGGATATTTTTCAGTTGAGCAAAAAATTACTATTGTAGTACAGAAGGTACTTCAACTCACATTAAAATCTCCATTTCAAAGAACATCTAAATGCTCCTAAAATAAACTGTCTCGCTGCCACGAGTACTGACTCAGTCCTAAGCATCAGGATATTCATAAAGATTATGCCGTTATGACAGCAGCGCTTCTTTAGAACTAAAGAACAGGAGAGTTGAGAACTATTACCCATCTTTATTCATCTAAAAGTGGCCGGATGAAGAGTCAGTCAAAGCAATTTGAATTCAGAATACTTTCTCCATATTGCAATTTATGCTTTGTTATTTTGGAAAACAGATGCCATTTTGTTATGGTTTAATTCTTTCTCTCAGAGAGGACCATGAATAGAAGTTGGCCCAATCACAGCAGCACCAACAGTGAAAAACAGAAAACCCCAGGAAGCATCACCTCAATGGGGCAAAGCATGTTAGTGATGGCCTTCAAATCAAAATCAGCTGCAGTCTGTGCAACACTCCTTGCATAGAAACAAGGACGTAAGTCTCAGGGTAAATGTGTATTGTAGCCTTTGAAAATGGTTAAGACAATTAATTGTACATTAAGTGCATTAAACAGGAAGCATTTTAGAACTTAGAATTTTTTCATACAGCTACTGGCTCAAGATGTCTGGCCTAGTGTTCAGAATGGAAGTCAGTGTTAATGTTAATATGCTGATAAGATGTCCAATGTCTGAGAAGGTAGACTACTATAGAGAAAAGTCCTTATTAGCATATATTTCTTAAAAGAGAAATCAGAGATTAGTTTGCAAATTCTATTTATACTGCATAAATAACAAATTCCTGCAAGAACCTCTGGACAATATTTGTCAGTTTTAGATGGGTACCAAGATGTAAGCAAAGTGTACTTTTATTAAGAAAACAATAATCTATTTCAAGAATCATGAAAATCTTTTGCTCTCTTTGGCAACACATACACTAAATTTGGAATAATACATAGATTAGCATGCTTCTTCATGCAAAATCATGAATTCTTCATATATTTCCATATTATACAACAAAAGTATTTAAATAAAAATGGGCATGAAAACAAAATGAAGCAATCACATTTAACACTGTAATATTCTGTATTTTTTACTAAAACAAATCCATTTTTATCATGAAATAATCATGAAAATCTTTAAGATAATATTGATGACAAAAACAGAACCTCATCTTTTTAAATTTTTTTCTTAATTATTGTTATTTACTACAATTTATTTACTTTGTATGCTGGCTGTAGCCCTATCCCTCACTCATCTCCTCCCTGTCCCGCCCTCTCTCCCTCTTCACCCCCCACCATGTTCCTTTCCAAATCCACTGATAGCAGAGGTCTTCCTCTTCTATTATCTATCAGGTCCCATCAGGACCAAACAGTCAGCCACTGAGTCCACGTCAGAGACTGATCCCTTTTCTAGGGAACCCCTTTGGAGACTAAGCTGCCCATGGGCTACACCTGAGCAGGGTGTCTGGGTCCTCTCCATGCATGGTCTTTGGTTGATTCATCAGTCTGCAGGTCCCTGTGGGCCCAGAATTTTTTGGCTCTGTTGGTCTCCTTGTGGAGCTCCTGTCCCCTCCAGGTCTTGCTATCTCTCCCTTCTTTCAGAAGATTCCCAGCACTCTGTCCAAATTTGGGCTGAATCTCAGCATCTGTTTTGATACCCTGCTGGATAGAGTCTTTCAGAGGCCCTCTGTGGTAGGCTCCTGTCCTATTCCCTGTTTTTTCCCTCTTCAGATATTTCTCCTGTTTGCCTTTCTGAATAAGGATTATATATCATGTAATTGTGGGTCTAGTAAAATATTTACAAAGAAAACCAAGAAAGCGTAACATTAGATGAGAAGGAAAGAGAGAATGCAGGCAAAATGACATGCTAGTTGGGGAAGAGTATATAAAGCTATTTGTTCTTAAACTCTGTCGTAAGTTTTTCATTTTATGTGACAGATAAATGTATTTAAATGGAATTGACAGTAAAATCATAAAATCCTAAACAAAGCTCCATGGCTTCAGAATGGCTGTTCTAACCAGAACAGAGAGTCACTAAGATAAATACACTGTGACATAGGACATGGGTTCACCTGCCTTAATCTAGATGTGCAAAAGTTCTTTTTGTGACTTTGTTACAAAAACAGTTTTATTTTTAAAAAGACAGAAAATCTTAATAAATAAAAAAAGAAGCAAAACCAAGTGGTTTCTGTTCACAGTACTCAAAATAAGACAATCTATTGCATGTCTATGTTCCAAAATGAAGTGATAATTTAATAAATTCAATTTGGAAAATGTTAGGTTAAGAAAAGCATAACATAATTACTATATTTTATACCTGAAAGTAAATTATAACTCACCATTCCATATGCTGACAGTTTTAATTAATTAACAATATTTAATTTAGAAATAGATTCTTGCTTAGACAAATGTCATATAAATCTATTCAGCGATTACAAAACAGATATGTAGATAACTTAGATCATTTACATTTATCTTACAAGACAAGTTCTAAGAAATATAGATGCCCCTCCTGAGGCTTTAGAAATTAAGGGAAATGTTGAGAAATAACCAAATTGTTATTAAAAATCTTGTTGGATGTCATCTGCCCAGGTTCTTCTGGATTTCATAGTTTCTGTTGAGAAGTTTGGTGTGATTCTGATAGGTGTAACTTTATATATTACTTGGGCTTTTTTTCTTGCTGTTTTTAATATTTTTCTTTGTTATGTAGATTTTGTGTTTTGATTATGATGTGACAGGAGGAGTTTCTTTTCTGGTCTAGTCTATTTAGTGTTTTGTAGACTCATAACAAAACTTTGGGCAGAGTGCAGGGAATCTTACGAAAGAAGGGGGAAGATAGTAAGAAGACCTGGAGAGGACAGGAGCTCCACAATGAGAGGAACAGAGCAAAAAAAAAAAAAAAAAAAGAAAGAAACTGAGCAGAGGGGTCTTTTCTGAGACTGATACTCCAACAAAAGACCATTCATGGATATAACCTAGAACCCCTGCTCAGATATAGCCCATGGTAGCACAGTATTCAAGTGGGTACCCTAGTAAGGGGAACAGGGAGTGTCTCTGACATGAACTCATGGGCTGGCTCTTTGATCACCAACCCCTGATGGGGGAGCAGCCTTGCCAGGCCACAGAGGAGGACAATGAAGTCAATCCTGATGAGACCTGATAGGCAGGCTAGGGTCAGATGGAAGGGGAGGAGGACCTCCCCAATCAGTGGACTTGGAGAGGGGCATGGGAGGAGATGAGGGAGGAGGGTGGAATTGGGAGAGAATGAAAGAGGAGGCTACAGCTGGGATACAAAGTGAATAAACTGTAATTAATATAAAAGTACAAATTTAATGAAAAAAATCTTGTTGGTGGTATTACAATGTCTAAATTAGGCCAAAGAGTATCAGATGTTGTTTCAGCTTAGTGATTAGTAGTAAGAGGAAACAAATTATATGTCCTGGAAGAGAAAGTAGGTGCTCTGAGTTCTTGCTTTTTCCTCTTCCTCCTCCTCTTCCTCCACCTCCTCCCTCTAACTTTGCTCATAGCTTAAGGCTTTCTTCAAATTGTTTTCTATTTAGCAATAGCATGTTTATATTCTGAAGATGAAGACATTTTGTACTTATTCATAATACTTCCCACAGGAAAAAGTAAACAAAACAAAGAAAGGATGTAACACCAAGTGATTCTAATTTAAGTATCAGTAAAATTCTGTCATAACATTGTTACCACAGTTTATTAATGTGCTTTTTCCTATTCTAATCAAGACAAAAACTGAATAAAAACTTTTCTTAGGAACTGCTGATATATAGGAAGTGATTAATTATGCTGCAAATGGATTGTTATAATTTAAGAGAAAAAAGAACCCAATCTATCCACCTTAGCTGCTAATGCTCAAGCAAGAATGATGCATAATGGATTTGTGTGAAAGGAAAAATTATGGGTAGTAATTTAGATAGCAGTATGTTGAGCTGCTCATGGTTGCAGAACTCTAAATAACCCAAAACCATCAACAAGTCTGAAAAGGACAGCAGACATTTCCACTAAATCCCGTATCTAGGGCCAGAGAAGAAAATCACTCTTCAGTGTGTTATAAACCTTTTTGTATTGCATCACTGTGGTGCTGCAGGTTCAGCTTTTAAGATCCGCTGGTGACAGGGAAGGCACTGTTTCAGTCCTCTGAGAATGCAGAGATGCTGCCAATCATGAAGGTGCTCTATTAGGAGTGCAAAATTTCTGTTAAAAAATGGCTCAGAGGCAAGATAATACTTTCCATCTCCCGACAGTTTCAGTGTTTTGGTAATAATGAATTTATTTTCACATAAGAAATTTATTTACACATAAGAAAATCTGCAGTGTTGCTTATTTCCTAGATTTCTGTAAGTAAAATATATTGACTGCATTCATAAACATACAAGTCAGTGCTCAATTTTTTCTCTTTGGAAAAAAAATATACATCTCAAATTTGGAAAATCGTTGACTACATCTCATTTTAAAGAGACTTATTTTAAAATCAGTACATATATATGTCAACAAATAAATAGGGATTGAGACCATAGAGAACTGTGTGTGTGAAACATTTTTTTTTTCTACCCATTAAGAAAATACTAGAGTCTTAAATATGTGTGTTGTGTGTGTGCTTGTGAATGTGCATGAACGCGTGTGTGTACCGTCAGGTCTGCCTAACAGTATTAAACTTAGAAAGCTGGTTATACAAGAACATATATGCTGACAGCATTTTGACATTACCACATGTAAATCGGTGTTACAGACATTGTAGGAAAGCCAGTAGGCTCCTCAGTGCTGCATGGGACGAGCTTTCTAAGCGGCTGCAAATAAAAGGTGGGCCCCTGGGAAAGGTGAGTGAGTCATCTCCTGAAGGTGAGTCAGCTTTCTGAGCCCGGTGATAGACAGGCTTAGTCAGATGGACTCATTTTTTTCTTTCTAGATATAATTTTATTTATTTCTGAAATATTGACAAATTACAATATTTTAGTATGGTAATCAACAATGAACAATAATATATTTATGAAATTTTATCACATATACCAATGTCTGGATTAGTTCTCTATGCAGAACTGGAAGTTACAGTGTATCTAATTTCAGGTATCTAGATATTTATTTTATTTATTTTTTCTGAATTAATTCATTATTTTTTAATTTTTTTAATTTTTATTAATTACACTTTATTCACTTTGTATCCCCCTATAAGCCCTTCCCTCCTCCCCTCTCCATCCCATCCTCCCTCCCCCTTCTTCACTCATGCCCCTCCTTAAGTCCACTAATAGGGGAGGTCCTCTTCTCCTTCCTTCTGATCTTAGTCTATCAGATCACATCAGGAGTGGCTGCATTGTCATCTTCTGTGGCCTCATAAGGCTGCTTCCCCCCTCAGGGGGAGGTGATCAAAGAGCAGGCCAATCAGATTATGTCAGAGGCAGTCCCTCTTCCCATTACTATGTAACCCACTTGGACACTGAACTGCCAGGGGTTACATCTGTGCAGGGGTTCTAGGTTATCTCCATACCTGGTACTTGGTTGGAGTATGAATCTCTGGGAAGAACCCTGTGTTCAAATTTTCTGGTTCTGTGGCTCTCCTTGTGGGGTTCCTGTCCTCTCCAGATTTTATTATTTCCCACTTCTTACTAAAGATTCCATGCTCTCTGCCTAACCGTTGGCCATAAGTCTCAGCGTCTGCTTTGATATTCTGCAGGGCAGAGCCTTTCAGAGGCCCTCTGTGGCAGGTTCCTAGGTTGTTTCCTGTTTTCTTCTTCTTCTGATGTTCATTCTCTTTGCCTTTCAGGATAAGGATTGATCATTTTAATCAGAGTCCTCCCTCTTGATTAGTTTCTTTAGATGTGCAGATTTTAGTAGGTTTATCCTATATTATATGTCTATATGAGTGAGTATATACCATGTGTGCCTTTCTGCTTCTGGGACAGCTCACTCAGAATGATCCTTTCCAGGTCCCACCATTTATCTGCAATTTTCATGATTTCCTTATTTTTCATTGCTGAGTAATACTCCATTGTGTAGATGTACCACAATTTCTGCATCCACTCTTCAGTTGAGGGGCATCTGGGCTGTTTACAGCTTCTGGCTGTTACAAATAAAGCTGCTACAAACATGGTTGAGCAAATGTCCTTACAGTGTACTTGAGCCTCTTTTGGATATATGCCTAGGAGTGGTATAGCTGGATCTTGAGAAAGCACTATTCCTAGCTGTCTGAGAAAGCTCCAGATTGACTTCCAGAGTGGTTGTACAAGTTAACATTCCCACCAGCAGTGGAGGAGGGTTCCTCTTTCTCCACAACCTCTCCAGCATGTGTTGTCACTGAGTTTTTCATCTTGGCCATTCTGATGGGTGTCAGGTGAAATCTCAGGGTTGTTTTGATTTGCATTTCCCTCATGGCTAATGACGTTGAGCATTTAAGTGTTTCTCTGCCATTCGATATTCCTCTACAGATAATTCTCTGTTTAGCTCTGTTCCCCATTTTTTAATTGGATTACTTAGTTTGCTGTTTTTCAGCTTCTTTAGTTCTTTATATATACTGGATATTAACCCTCTGTCAGACAAAAGGTTGGTGAAGATTCTTTCCCAATCTGTTGGCAGTCATTTTGTTTTGATGACAGTGTCCTGTGCTTTACAAAAGATTTTCAGTTTCATGAGGTCCCATTTATTGATTGTTGTTCTTAGAGCCTGTGCTATTGGTGCTCTGTTCCTGAAAGTTGTCTCCTGTACCAATGAGTTCTAGGGTCTTCCCCACTTTTTCTTTTAACCAATTTAATGTGTCTGGTTTTATGTTGAGATCTTTGATCCACTTGGACTTTAGTTTTATGCAGGGTTATATGTATGGATCTATTTGCATTTTTCTACATGTAGACAACCAGTTAGACCAGCACCATTTGTTGAAGATGCTATCTTTTTTCCATTGTATGGTTTTGGCATCTCTCTTGAAGATCAGGTGTCGATAAGTGTGTGGGTTTATTTCTGGGTCTTCTGTTCTGTTCCATTGATCCACCATTCTGTTTCTATGCCAGTACCATGCAGTTTTTATAACTGTAGCTCTATAGTACAGCTTAAGATCAAGGATGGAGATACCTCCAGAAGATCTTTTATTGTAGAGGACTGTTTAGCAATTCTGGGTTTCTTGTTATTCCATATTAAGTTGATAGTTTTTCTTTCCATGTCTGTAAAGAATTGTGATGGTCATTTGATGGGAATTGCATTGAATCTGTAGATTGCTTTTGGTAAGATGGTATTTTTACTATGTTAATCCTGCCAAACCATGAGCATGGGAGATGGACTCTTAAGGGAGGAGTCAGTAGCATGTAACAGTCTCCAGCCAGGGCCAGAGGTAGAACTCTCATACCTCCAATCCAGATGAGGAGGAGTAAGTTAGCCCTGCCAACTCCACCTTGTCATATGATGATTCAAATTATAAGGAGGGGCTGTTGTATTAATCATAGAAACAGAAAGGGTACAGAGCCAATCCTTAGAAAGCTGCTCCATCTTCAATAGCCTTCAAGTCTGTTCATCTGTAAGTAGCTTCCTAACAGCATGTCTATTTATGAAATCATGGATATGATAAGCTAGAAAGCATGCAGGCAATAGTGATGTATAACAAACACATATGCAACACAAAGTTTCTGAACTTGTAATACTCACAAAACCAAACATTCCAAAAACCAAATTTGTATAGCAATAAATCTTTTCAAAGAAATCTAAACATAAAAAAATCATTCTCTTAATATATGTCAGATTTTCATCCAAAAATGTGTATTTTACTCTGTAGATGTTGCATATAAAATGACCTAAAACTGTGACAGGGCAAGACAGTGCAGATTTTCTTTCATCTTGTATCTTGCTGAGGCCGTTTCAGTTTTAATTAGAATTTGCTCTTCTTGATGTTAAATCCCATGGAAATTTACCCAAGTCTGTTCTAGGGTCCTGAGAGTCCCCAGCTAACTTATTTTAGCTTCTATTAAACTGCCTGCTTGTGTAAATCAGCTGCAGAATCAGATTCCAGGATGTGGGTTTGGCCTTTAAAAGTCCTTTGGTCTAAATGCTAGGGACTATGTTTGGGTCCCAAATCCCTGAGTGGTATCCCAGCCATTTCGGATAAAGACCTTCATTGGCATACACTGTGTATCTGAGTAGTCATCTATGGTGGGATACACAGTAACAATGCAAGTTACCACACAATGTAAATACTCATGAAAACAAAAAAACTGCAATTAGAATAATCATTGACTCTTTCCTTTAAACCTTCTACAGGATTCATAAGTTGTTTAACTGCTGTAGATTTTGAAATTATATGTGTTGGTGGAGCTAAATATTCATTTATTTAACCATGAGGCTAAAATATTTTAAGGTAAAATATAGCATAAGTCTGTGAACATTTATAGAGATACACTTTTAAAGTAGCATTATGAGTAAAATAAAAAAATAATTATTTTAGTATAGAGTACTGTGCTTCATTTAACTTTTATTAATCACCATAAATTTTTTATTTATCATTTATCATTTATTTATAATTTATCATTTATTAAACTATCTCCAAATAACAGTACCAACATTTTCTTATAAATGTATTTTCCAATATAGTTATATATGTATATATACACACACATACACACATATATATATATTATAAAATTACTTGCTATTTTTTCTCACAGTTGGATTTCATATTTTACACACTTAAAATTAACAATGTCAATAAACATTTTATATTTTAAAAAAAATTGTCTGCTTCTAGAGAAGTACAATCAAAGATTCTTGTCAAAACTGGACACTTTTTAGTTGGTATGATGTCACCTGCCTTTAATATCAGCACTCAGAAAGCAGAGGCAGGAAGATCTCTCTGAATCTGAGGCAAGCCTGAGCTAAATAGCATATACCAAGCCATCCAAGACTATATGGTAAGACTTTATCTAAAACAAAATGAAAACAAAACAAAACAAAACAAAAAAAACCAAAAAAAATCAAAAGAAGTGGACATGCCTCAAAAAGAGGTTTGAGGTCTCTAGCTTCTGCTATACTATCAATATAGGGTCCTAGTTGAGTGTGTCCACACTTGACTCAAGCCTCATTGCAATGAACATTTGCAAGCAAGGAAGTGTAGACAAAAGGATATACTGTGGGACCCACTGTGACAGCTTCCACAACATGATTTTGTAAGTGTGAAAGGGCTAAGGGTGGGTGCAAGGGGATAGATAGGGAGATGAGTTGGATTGGAGTGCATAATGTGAAATTCACAAACAACAGCACAGTATCATGCCTTTCTCACGAAATATCTCAGGGTCTAGCCTTTAGGAGAAACTTCCTGGATGTGCAGCTTGTGAGGCCGACGTTGCCGAGCACACTTTAACGCTCTTCCGTGACCACTGAAAAATTCTTAATAAATTTCTTTGACTTTGTGTTTTGTAAGTGTAATCCCACTAAAACATGCCATGAACCATGCATGTATATACAGTATGAAAATCATATGAATTTTCATACATTCATAAAATTCATACATTCATTTCATACATTTTCATAAAATTCCTAATGTGATGCTAGTAGGAGTTTAGGCCTTGGAAAAAAATCAAGAAGACAAAAGTAGTTGTGCCAGTTTTGTGGGAAAAAAAATTGACAGGCAGAACCAATGGAGTGGGGATCAAACTAGCAACTCTGATTACAATTTTCCTCAAATGATATACCATCTACAATACATAAAGAAATAGTTTTCAGATGTAGCCCATGGCAGCTCAGTATCCAAATGGGTGTCCTAGTAATGGGAACAGGGACTGTCTCTGACATGAACTCAGTTGGCTCTTTGACCACCTCCTCCTGAGTGGGGATCAGCCTTACCAGGCCACAGAGGAAGACAATGCAGCCAGTCCTGATGAGACTTAGACTAGGATCAGAGGGAAGGGGAGGAGGACCTCCCCTATCAATGAACTTGGGGAGGGGCATGGAGGAAATGAGGGAGAGAGGGTGAGATTGGGAGGAGATGATGGAAGGGGTTACAGTGGGGATACAAAGTGAATAAACTGTAATTTATAAAAATATAAATAAATAAAAATATTAACAAAGAAAATAAAGAAGCAGTTGTAGAGTATTACAAGCTAAATATGATACATATAACTTTTGCAATATCGATAAGCTCTGCAGAAATGAACTTCTATGTCTCCTTGGTTTAGGCAAGGTTTTCAGTGATACCAATGTGTCTGGAGTTTCAGAACCTTCAGATTGGGGAGAACTATGTGCTCAAAGGACAGATTCAGTTGTATGCTAAACGTCAGTTACCATTATAATTCTTATCTTTATTATTCCAAACACGACAAATGGTTCCTCTCATCATACTGACTAAGGTGTTCAATAAAAGAAACCTGATCCATTCTTCAGTTGGGGGACATCTAAGTTATTTCCAGATTCTGGCTATTATAAAGCTGCTATGAACATAGATGAGCAAATATCTTTGTTGTATAGTTGAGCATCTTTGGATATATGCCCAGGAGGGGGGTAGCTGAATCTTGAGGTAGCACTATTCCTGATTTTCTGAGAAAGCAGCAGATTGATTTCCAAAGTGGTTATACATTCCCACCAGCAATGGAGGAGGGTTTCCCTTTCTCCAAATCCTCTCCAGCATGTATTGTCACTTGAGTTTCTGATCTTAGCCATTCTGATGGGTGTGAGGTGGAATCTCAGGGTTGTTTTGATTTGCATTTCCCGAGTGACTAAGGACTTTAAATATTTCTGTAAGAGTTTTTCTGCCATTTGATATTCCTCTGTTGAGAATTCTCTGTTTAGCTCTGTACCCCATTTTTTAAATGGATTATTTGGTTTGTTGGAAACAACCTAGATGTCCCTCAAATAAAGAATGGATGCAGAAATTGCGGTATATTTACACAATGGAATACTACTCAGCAATTAAAAAAAAAGGAAATCATGAAATTTGTAGGCAAATGGTGAGGACTAGAAAAGATTATCCACAGTGAGGTAACACAGAAGCAGAAAGACACATATGGTATATAGTCACTTATAAGTGGATATTAGCCCTATAATATAGGATAAACATACTAAAATCTATAGTCCTAAAGAAGCTAAATAAAAAAGAGGACCCTAGGGAAGAGGTTGAAACATAACTTAGAAGGGCAAACAGGAGAGACATCTGAAGTAAAAGAAGACAAGTAACAGGACAGGAGCCTTCCACAAGGTGCTTCTGAAAGACTCTAGCTATCAGGGTATCGAAGGACATACTGAGACTCAGCCAAACTTTGGGCAGAGTGCAGGAAATCTTATGGTAAAATAGAGAGATAGACCTTGAGTGAACAGGAACTACACAGGGAGACCAAGAGAGCCAAAAAACTTGGGCCCATGGGGTCCTACAGATACAGATATTCCAACCAAGGACCATGCATGGAGAGGACCTAGAGCCCCTGCTCAGTTTCCAAGTGAGTTCCCTTTAAAGGGGGGCAGGGGCCGTCTTTTTCATAAACTCAGTGGCCAGTTCTTTGATCACCTCCCCCTGGGGGTGTGCAGCTTTGCCAGGCCACATAGGAAGATAATGCAGCCAGTCCTGATGAGACCTGATTGGCTAAAATCAGAGGAAAGGCAAGAAGGACCTCTCCTATCACTGGACTTGGAGAGGGGGCATAGGAGGAGATGAGGGAGGGTGAGATTGTGAGGGAATGAGGGGGAGGGCTATAGCAGGATACAAAGTGAATAAACTGTAATAAATAAATAAATAAATAAATAATAGTACAATTAAAAAAGGAATCTGAGTATTAACTTAAGATTCAGCATAATTTTTTATATTGTTGAGTATAAACACAATGCTGCAGTACTTAGGAGTGGGAAATAGATAGCCTGTTCTCCTTTGTCAGTATGGTTTATGTGATTTTACTGATTGTCTCCAAGGAGAAATCTACATTTCAATCCCTATGCAGATCAGCATCTATATCTTCAGTCTTGCTCCTGTACATGTGTTTATTATTTTTTTATTAATTTTTTCAATTTACATCTTTGTCATGGGCCCCTCTCTCCTCCCCTCCCAGTCACACCCTCCCTCCCCCACCTTACTCTCTTGTTTCCCAGAATAGGGGAGCCCCACTACCCAGACACCCCAGATTTTCTGTTCACATGAGGACTGAGTTCATCTTCCTCCCCTGTGGTCTGGCAAGGTAGTCCCATAAGAAGGAAGTGATCAAAGAGCAGGCAACATAGTCCATGTCAGACATATCCACACTCTCCTAACTAGTGGGCCTGAACTATAGACAGTGTTTTATTTTTCACATGAGTAGTTGACAATAATTTCCGCTTCTTTTATTTGTTGTAAAAGAAGAGTCATAAATTATTATCTCTAGGAAACAACTGTTTGACTTCCATTTTTAACATGTCTATTAATTATCAATTTTTATACATCAACTTGCCATTGTTCCCTCATCTTTTACTGTGATGTTTTCACTGTATAGGCAAAGTCTTTCGTTCTTATAGAAACATAAAGGTTAATTGTGGAAAGATAAAGAGTATTAATATTTTATCGTCATTCCCTAGCATATATTTGATTATACTGTGTTAAATGATAGATTTTAAAAATGGCTGTTTGAGTTGCTGACTTGAGGTTCATTTAAAAAATTGTCATAGTGATTTTGCTTGGAGATTAGGCTGGAATCTCCAACAATTTCTGAAAAGTCTATTAAACACATGTCTGCCCTTTTACACTATATTTGTAAGCGAAGCAACATTCTCAATATTAATGGTTATAAAACAATACCAACCAACTCTGGAAAAACATTGAGAACTCTCTTTGCCCTGTAGTGTCAAATATTCAGGCATTTATTCAAACATAAACAACTACATCCAGCTCATTAGTAAGGAAATATGCTTTCACTATAAATGAGTGAGAAAAGTACATGTAGGCCAATGCATTGTTCAAAGAGAAATTTCTTTATGACCTATTATCTGCAAATGTTTCATGTTATTATTTTATATGCCAGTGCACCTGACAATGCACAAAATTTTCATGAGGAAAAATTGATCACAAATAGAAAAGGTTCCAAAGATTCTGGGATCAACTCAGGGATTCGGTTCCCTTGTCTATATTTTAGAAGTTTTAGATAGAGATTTTCCTTGTCTTTATCAATGAGTTCTTTTGTTTTATCCAAAGTTAGACATCAAAAATTTCATGCAGTCCAGGCTGGCCTAAAACTTACTATGCAGCTTTGGTTGGTACTGAATTCCTGAACTTTCTGATCTACTACCCCTCCCTTTAGGATCTAGAAGTACAGATTTGTGTCACTGAGCTTGGCTTTATTCAGCGAATTGTTACAAAAATAAAGAAAGAAGATATCTCCGTATGGTGTTCCTGTCCTCTCAAGATCTTACTGTTTCCCACTTCTTTCATAAGATTCCATGTGCTAGCTGCCTGTAATTCCAGCTCCAGAGAATCCTGTGTCTCCGCTCTTCTCAGCTACTTGTGCTTACACACAGACACATAACTAAAAGTAAAATAAATATTTAAAAGTAAAACTGCATGTTTCTCTCTTAGGCTGCATGATTGTCCTACTTTAGATGAGGAAGACAGCCTTAAAGTTACCAGAAATGAAGCAACTCTCTGGATATTTAATCTGCATTTTTGTGTGAGCTTTGGATATTCATACCATCACAGTTTACCAGCACAAGTTCTGATCTCAGTGCTCATCATCAAAACCTAGCAATTATGTAGCTAGTCTCATTCACGTAAAAATAGCAAATACTGTGGGGGTTTTGTTAATGTTTTCACATTTTAAAATCTCTGTGTGCACTCACTGTAATGGTACCATGTTACATAAGGACAGTAAATGCCATATTTAATCAAAGCAACATATTATCTGTGGATTAACAACAGATATTTTAAAATAAAATGGAGGACCTGGGAGATGTCTCAGTGGATAAACCGCTTGCTGTACAAGCATGAGTCTCTATTCAGATCCCTGGAACCCATATAAAAGTCAAGCATGGCAATTCAAGTCAATAACCATAGTACTGGGGAACAATGGGATAAGCAGAGAAAAGTGGGGGCCCAGAGTGCATTGGCTAGTTGAGTCTAGCTGAAGTGGTGAGCTTTGAGTGCAGTGAGATACAAAATGACTCCCTTATATCTGTATGGAAGTATCACCTGTCAATAAAAGCCAATGGCCTACAGCTGAGGTAGGAAATAAACAGTGGAACATCCAGCAGGCAGAGAGGATTCTGGGATAGAGCCAGACACAGGCGATTCACCCAACAAGATATGAGGATGACAGATGCATGGTACCTGAGCATAGGAAACCAACCACATGGCGAATGTACATTAGAATAAATGGGTTATTTTAAGTTATGAGCTAGTCAGAGAAGAACCTAGCTAAATGGCCTTGGTATTTGTAAATGTATGTTTTGAGTCTCATTATTCCAGGAGCCTAGGGAAGGGAGAAAGTAAAACCCACAACAATGAGAGACTTTGTCTCAAAAAAATAAGGTGGAGAGAGATAGGGGAAGAGACTCAACATTAACCTCTGCTCTCCACACATGCACACACACAAACATACACACTCTTCATCATATCACATACACACATTAAGTCAATCGGATAATAAATTAAAATACAGTTCTTAGAGCTTTTACTACTACTAATGCTTCTTGTTTCTGCTTTTCATCACTACGTGCTCACATTTGTTGGTACTCTGTGTTGAAGGTGTGAGATAAATTAAGGATTTCATTTGATCCTCATAAAAGCCTCATGATGTGAGTATCATTATCATTCCCATCTTAAAAGTAAGAAAATAAAGATTGGGTCAAGTGATTTCCCTAGGGTCTCTGACTAAGGGGATAAGCAATGTTGATCTGACTTAGAATTAAAAGTTATCTATCAATGCAGCCACATCTGATGAGACTGATAGATTAGGATGAGAGGGAAGGGGAGGAGGACCTCCCTTATCAGTGGACTGGGAAATGGGTATTATTGATGGGGAAGAGGAAAGGAGTTTGGGGTTGGGAATAAACTGTAATTAATGAAAATAAAAATACTTTTAAAAAAGAACAAAAAAAAAAAGAAAGAAGATATCAAGGAGGATAGAAAGAAGTGTCAAAAACAAAAATGTGTCCTGAACTATATATATGTATATATATGTAAATCAGCATTACCTTATATTAATTTATTTACTGTTTACCAAATCTAATACATAACCTTTAATACACGTTTCTCCCAAAAGATGTTATTTGAAAAGAATGGGAATGCGTAGAGAGGAATTTGCATTTGTATGAATGCAATCATTATTTCACGCTTCACTTCTTTACTCAGATTAAACTTCACTTGAAATTTTACTTCTTTTTAATACTTGAGATGTTATGTTACAATGACTTTAACACTATTGAAGCTTCAAATCAGGGAGAAATATCAATTTCCTTAGTGATTCATTTTTCCCTTACCTCAACACTAAACTCATATAAATAGCCAGACCATGGTAACATATAAATATATCACTCTTAAAGTGAAGGAATGAGCATGTCATCTTTCCTGACATCTGAGCAAACCTTTGCTTGAACAGTGGTCCATGGGGCTAGAAGTGTTGAGCATCTGTGATTTATAAGAGGTGGCGAGACACACTGATCATGGAAATGAGAGAAGTCGGTAGACCTTTCTTAATTTCAGTTATCAGGCACTCTGTGGAAAGAGTACACTCATGTAAGAACAGACCCTTCCACAGCTCATTGGGCTGCACCAGCCTGATACTGTTTGCCTTGCTGAGGGTCAGCGTCAGCCGTTGGTAAGTGGGGTATTCTCCTGTGAAAGACGCAAGACTCTAAGACAAGACTTTTGTTTTCAGAGGTTGCTCCATCACGTGATTTGTGAAAGGATGGCTATCATTTGTACTAGCTTGTCTACAAAGAAGTGTCACTGGGCTTTGTTATGTTTGGCAGCCTGGGGAGAATAGCTGGAGCATTAGGTTCCAAGTGAGTAACATTGTACTCCGCTGCTCACTAAGCATTGGCTTCACCTTATGGTGTTGGCACTTGGCATCAACACAAAATAGCAGATGGCTTAATGATATCCATTGTTCTCCACTCAAGAAGAGTGTCACAAACAGAACTCAGTCATGCTCAAAAGGCTGCAGAAGCCCTTTGCATAAAATATTTTCGTAGGTACCTCTACATCTGTGTCTTTATTGTTTGTACTGACACAGCCTCAGCAGGGATTCTACCTCAAGTGGGGCCTCTCCACTTAGCAGTAAGAATGGGGGTGCCATGCACAGCCCTAATGTCTGCTTAACGCTGGGAAATAGTACTAAAGGGAAACAGCCTATGTGTCTGCCCATAGGAGACTCCCCAAACATCCTGTCTTCCCCAAATACTGAGCCTTTCCTGAAAACACTTAGATTTGTTTGTGGGCTCTCACCTGTAGACTGACTAAGTTCAAGATTAAGGTCTGGGCATGTGGTTCCGCAGCAAAGGTTTGTATAGATCAAATGTGCAAGGCTTAAATTCCATTCTCAAACTTATAAATAAAAAAAAAAAACAATTTTTCTTAATCCTCGCTAATCTTCAGTAAACTACTAATAAATTTTCAATACAACTATTTCCTAAAAGATGTAAATTTCTCAAAATCCATCTACTCAAAAGGTAGATGTTCAAGGTGATACATATATCTCCCATAAATGTACTGCTCAGTTGTCTCAAGGCACATGTAATAATCTATGTTTTATTGTAAAGGATTGATATGACTCTTGGGTCAGTAAAACCAAATGATTCAATCTATGCTTCTTAGCAAAAATGTTAAATGTGTCTGATTTTGTTTTGAAAATAATCTAGAAGGCCTTGCTAAGCGCACATATTGATTTTTAGACCCACTAGAGGAAGTGAATATTAAAGGATTTTAGTAGCACTTTTAGTAGCAATTTTTCCCACTACCCAAAGGGGTCTTTATCAGATTTAGAATCCTTGAAATAGTTCTAAAAAGCTGTATCAGTCCCGCATGGATGCATATATTTAAATGTGTGTGTATGTATGTGTGTGTACACATGTATATGTGTGTAGACATGTATGTTTACCTAATTATCTGTCTAAGTTTATGGTAGTGAAACACAAACTATGATACCCGACATGAAATAACCATGTATCTTGGCAAAGGGAATTTATTCATATTCGTTTTCAAATGACAGCTCTTTCACATAGATGATAAAGTACTTCTTACCCAAGGTTAGTCTTTGGAAATAGACCAGTGGGAAAAAAAATAAGGCTAGGATTTCATCACTATTTTGTAGTGAGTGAGTCCCTATCATTTCTCACTAGAGCACACACACACCACACACACATACATATACATGTCCATATAGACACATACATCACATACACACACACACACAAGTATACACACATACAATCATACACATATACACATACACACAGATAAAAAATAAAAGCACGTGCACATGCACAAACACAAGCATATATAAATGTATATATATATAAATATATATAAATATATATAAATATATATCACATACAAAGTGTCTTAGCTGCCAAGATGTAACAGAATTTAGCATTCCAAAGATAAAAACTTTCATTCTCAATGTTTTTTTTTTCATGATGTCCACAAGAACTACGGTATGCTAAGAACCATGGAGAAATTTAAGAATTTTTCTCTACATTTTGTACTGAGGGATAAGGCCTCTGTTTTGTGTCCCAGACCACAAACCCAGCAACATGGACCCACTCTACTAACAAAACAAGGGGATTTTTTTTGGTGACGTGGAAACAAAGCCATCTGCAGATGAAAACTAGTATATCTGACAGCTTTCCCTTACATTCCTGAACACACATAAGGTACACAAAAAGCTTGGAACAGCACTTCCATAAAGTCAAGGCAAATGAGTGGCAAACACGTGCCACAAAGTACTAGGCAACTTATCTTGGACTCAGTGAATCTGACTGTAGTAACATAGAGAGCACATATTCCTTAATGAGAGATACTCCTACTAAAACATGATAAATGCACATGAGAAACACAGTGTGTTTTAACACTCTGGGTGGCATGTGAGTGGTACAAGTGACCATCAAAGTACACTCCAGTTAAGATACAGATTATATATAACATACAAGTGAACAAAAAATTACCATTACGGAATTTAAAATTGTGAGGGAATATAAGCAGGTGTGGTGATGTATATTTTTAATTTCAGCATTTGGGAGGCAGAGGAAGGAAGATCTCTGTGAGTTCAAAGTTAGCCTGACATATATATATATATATACATATATATATATATATATATATATGTTTTAGGCCACACCCTGTCTCAGAAACATAAGCAAGAACATAAAAAAATGAAAACACAAAAGAAAGAATGAGAAAAAGAAAAAAAAAGGCATGAATACCATGCTGTCAATCGGGAAGTCCGAATACAAAGTAGAGCTTATGAGTGAGATAGAAGAAAGCCCAGGTGACTGCTTGTAGTAACTTGGAATATGTGGTTCAGTGGTTTTCTGGTTGCTGAACCTAAGTCTCAGAGATAGAGATGGAAAAGAAAGAATTCTGAGGCAAAGATAAAATGCTTCACTTAAGAGTAGAAAGAGACATCCTAAAGATGATACATCAATCTAGCAACTCTGGAAGAATTTGTCTAGTTTAGACTCCACAGCCCTTGGGAGAAAAGCAGATTGCTGACGACACAGTATAATAGACAGCATGATAAACTGATTGTCATTTGAAAGAGAAGTGATAGGTTTGACAGACACAAATAAAGATGGTGCGTGTTTGGTAAAACAGGTTAAAAGGAGGAACAGTGAGAATGCTAAAAGGTAAGAATTATGAATTGGCCTTGGCAGGAATGCAAGCCAGGAATCTCAAGAAACTTGCTCACTCTGACATTCTGTTTGCTTCCTCTCCTCCTTCTCTTTCTCTGAACAGTAAGTTTCTTAAAGTAGGAGAGGAGGCCAGACAAAGTAAGTGTCAAACAAAGGAGCCTCTTCCATTGAGAATTCTGCTCTCCATCATTCTGAACACCGATACTCCCTCAAAAGCTGTTTCAGTTTCTTCATGGCCACTCATCCTGGCCCTGCTCTCTGCTGCCCAAGAGAAATTCTCACTCATTCGATGGTTCTCATCTTCTAATCTCTCAATTCAAGTGCAATGTGACGTATGAAATAAAAATTATTGTATGAGAAAGGAAGAAACATAAACGCATCCAAACATGCATAAAAATAGTAAACCATAATATAAATCTTGAAAATGTCATAAGTAAATTATTTATTTCACTAGAAAATGTTTATTGCTGACTTACAAACTTCCATTTCCATGATAATAAATATCTTAAAAGAAGGAAGAGCTGTTGACACTAATTCTACCAATTTATAAAGCTGAACAAGTTAAAGGCCTATATGAGTTACCAAAAGTAAGTATTGAGGCTAACTTGGCAACTGAGTTAGACATCATCTCAAAATAATAAGTAAACCAATGACATTTTTAAAAAATTTAGTTACATGCACATATGTATCTGTATACGTATATATTTCTAGATATAACTTGCTTACTGTACAAAGCTGCTCATTTGTATGTTTTCTGAGCTGACCATCTGTAATTGGGTAATCAGTAGGTGTGTTCTTTCCTGGAGAAGACTATACCTTCTACTCTTGGCATGCCACGGTGGCCTGGAGCTATTTGTATAGTGTTGAGGTCTTGTAGGCTGGGGTACAGGAGAGTATTAGGAAGGAGAAATGTTATAATTTCAAAAATAAGAGAAAAGATAGTGAAATTGAAAATTATAAAAGGACAACAAAACAAGTCAAAATGTTGCCAGATATAGCTCCGTGGAAGAGCGTTTTCTCAGAGTGCGTAAGGCCCCATTTTCATCTCCCAGCATTTCAAAATCAATACACGATAAGTAAATAGATGACTAGTAATAATGAAACTAATTTTAAAAGAATATTTCAAATTCCCATGACAGACTCAAAAATGCCATTGTGAACATATCTTCTAAGATAATGTCTTAGTAATGTATGTAAAGGCTATCATTTTTCCTCCTACTGCATAGTTATTATATTTTCAAATTTAAAGTGGTAGAATCATACTATATATTGAATAAATTATTGAGAATGAGAATGGTAAGAAGGAAATAGAGTGAAACAGAGTCATGAAAATTGGCATTTTATTTACGGCATGGATACAAAAAGAGGAATTGAAGTAAAAAGGGAGGAATATAAAGTAAAAGTAGCATGACAAGGATTCTTTTTTATTTTTTATTATTATTTTTATTAATTACACTTTATTCACTTTGTATCCCCCCATAAGCCTCTCCCTCTTCTCCTCCCGATCTCACCCTCCCTCCCTCTTCTTCACGCATGCCCCTCCCCACGTCCACTGATAGGGGAGGTTCCAGAAGCAGAAAGAAGCACATGGTATATATTCACTCATAGACATATGATATAGGATAAACCCACTAAAATCTGTCCATCTAAAGAAACTAATCAAGAGGGAGGACCCTGACTAAAATGCTCAATCCCCATTCAGAAAGGCAAAGAGGATGGACATCAGAAGAAGAAGAAAACAGGAAACAACCTAGGAACCTGCCATAGAGAGCCTCTGAAAGGCTCTACCCTGCAGACTATCAAAGCAGACGCTGAGACTTATGGCCAACTGTTGGGCAGAGTGCGTGGAATCTTCTGTAAGGAGTGGGAAATAGTAAGATCTGGAGAGGACAGGAACTCCACAAGGAGAGCAACAGGACCAGAAATTTGAACACAGGGGTCTTCCCAGAGACTCATGCTCTAACCAAGTACCATGCATGGAGATAACAAGGATTCTATTGCCTGCTTTTGGATCACTTCTCCTTGACAGTGCTGCCTTGCCTGGTCAAGGAATGAGGATATGTTCAGTCCTGATGTGACTTGATGTGCTGAGAAGGGTTGATACGGAGGAGATGCTCCTCCTTTTCGGGGGAGGGGAAAGGGATAATAGAAAAGGAGAGGAAAGGAAGGGTGTACTGGAGAGGAGGAAGAGGACACCTGTGGTTGTAAAGTAAATAAACTGAAATTTTAAAAAACTCAAAAAAATAAACTTAAGTTCTTTTATACTTTGACTTACTACATTTGTAAAGCAAAGATAGTAATAGCATCTAACTCACAGGTTTGTTCTGAAATAAATTATATCATATAAGAATTTAATGTATTCCCTTACTCTAAGTTATAAATGCCCAACATCACACTAATCCTGAGACTTGTCTGCGAGAATATAAACCCTTGAAATTAGGAACATTTATAGGCTTGTTTACTATGGTAATTAAAGTATTCACACAATTTAATTTTATTAAATAATTATATACAACTGATTTTATAACAATATTTGTTGTGAAATGCTGCAGGCATAACTCTTGAAAAATCAATGAAATGCTTTAACAAAAAAAGTACTTAGAAACATTATAACAGGTGCAGGTATGAAAATAAATTTGTTGATATAGATTGATGAGTAGTTCAAAAGGAGAGAGTAGTTAATTATTTCATTTATTTTTGAGGTTCTGGTAATAGATGAAATAGAATTGCAAAGGGGTGGCTCTTTTCAAACTGAAGTACACTATTTTTAAACAGGAGTTCCACAGGGAGAACAACAGAACCAAAAATAACTGGGCACAGGAGTCTTTTCTGAGAGTGATACTTCAACCAAGGAACACACATAGAGATAACCTGGAACCCCTGCACAGATGTAGCCCACAGCAGCTCAGTAGGTTCCCTAATAAGGGGAGGAAGGGCTGTCTCTGACATGAACTCAGTGGCTGGCTCTTTGATCACACCCCCCTGACTGGGGAGTAGCCTTACCA
This sequence comes from Psammomys obesus, assembly GCF_907164565.1. Lineage (NCBI taxonomy): Eukaryota > Metazoa > Chordata > Mammalia > Rodentia > Muridae > Psammomys > Psammomys obesus. The sequence continues at coordinate 14,058,505 of NW_026596166.1, read as the reverse complement.
GGCCACATAGGAAGACAATGCAGCCAAGCCTGATAAGACCTGATAGTTTAGGGTAAGATGGAAGGGGAGGAGGTCTTCCCCTATCAGTGGCCTGGGGGAGGGGCCTGGGAGGAGAAGAGTGAAGGGATCACAGCTGGGATACAAAGTGAATAAATTGTAATAAATAAACAAATAATAAATAAATAAGAACAATGATCTTGCATGTAAGAAACAGTAAAATCTGTGCATTTCCTGTAAGCTTAGTTCAAGGTGGCAGTATGCTTAACATTCTAATTACTTAGGGTCGGCTAAGCCTATACATGGCTTCTACGTTATTGACATTGTTATATTTATGGAGTTACAGGTGTGCCCATCCACATACACTCTCCTACAGCCGAAGGAACACAAGAGCTTGTTTGTCTTTGTCCCTAAGGATTATGGGATTATCACTACAAATTTAAGAGCAGACTTTGAATTAAGATTTATGATCCCTAACATTTTTTTTTTTTTCCCAGCTTCCATCGACTCCTTCAATATGGAACAAGCAGTGTTAATATATTTAGCTTGTCTTGTTGGGGTCACATAGCTAGATATGTTTCATTACTATGAATGAGCTTCTTATTGTTTCTGTATTTCTATCTAGACTCTGTGGAAATGTCACAGATTTCAATAAGAACTCCAGGAGGTGGCTTCAGAACGAAAAAAACAATCCTTCACTGGTGAAAGGGCATGTCCTGAGGCTTATCTTAGTCCCTTATAAAATGGAAAGAAGAGAATTTTTGTTTTGTTTCCAAAAAGAAAAGCACTAGTGTGCTCATTTGATTATTTAGAAAATATTTTCGCAGAGTAACTTGTTCATTCTTATGAAAAAGAACCCTTGTCAGGCCTCACTGAAGAACCTACTTTAAGCCCTTCTCATGTTTCTGCATGCCCTCCATTTATGTCCTAAGACTCAAAGCAATAAATCTCTACATTATTGCCATGTTATTTAAATTATTTGTTAATTTGATGCATAGTAAACATACATATAAAAGCATTATTTTTCACTTAATGAAATATAAAAATATTTCCAATCGTTTAGCATTCATTGACTTTTTTTTTTCTTACTAGATTTGAATGTTGCTGGCTTTTAAATCTCATCACTGCTCACTGAAACTAAAAAGTAGTCATTTTGCCTTGGGCTTTCTTGAGGATCAAAATAGATAATGAAATATTTAAAATATAAACCTTTAAATTAAAAAACAAATTGTTAACGATCTATGTTCCTTTAAAACACTGAAATGTTGCCGTCTATCTGTGAACATAGCGTAAGCCTTCTTGGAAAAGTTAAGAAACAGAAAGAGCCTTGTGTACAGGCTATCTCTTCTTTGTGGACTCAGAAAATGCAGCGGTGTAATTTCTGCAGAAATATAATTTCTTTTTATCCACAATTTAATGATTTGGTGAGAAAAGACAGACCTAAATATACTTTTTTTCCAAAATACTGAAACGAACAGCCGCTAACATCAGTTGAGAAGTACATCATGGTTGTAAAACTGCTTCCAGGGATAATGCTTAGAAGTCCTCATAGTTCAAACCGCTGAAGTGAGTACAGACAAGGCAAAGGAGGGATAGCGATGTTCCATTGCAAACTGATCTCAGAGTTTGTAACTGAGAGCTTCCTGATGTAATTAAAATATCTACTATGAGACTAAATTTGTTTTATTAAAAACAAAAAATACATAGTAGAAGTTGGTCAAAATTACTAAAGTAGTTCTTGAATATTTCTTTTTTTTTTGAGTTTTGTCTTTTATTTTATTTTTTTTATTTAATTTTATTTTTTCCTTATCAGTTACATTTTAACTCTGTATCCCAGCCGTGTCCCGCTCCCTCATTCCCTCCCAATCCCATCCCCCCTCCCTCATCTCCACCGTGCCCCTTGCCAAGTCCACTGATAGGGGGGACCAATATTACTTTTAAAGTATTACAGGAACGTTTTTAGCTCTTGTGAGTCTAGAGGGGGCCATTACTATGATAAATTTCTATTATAATCAAATGCTACTGAAAATTCAGCCAGTAACTTTCACAGTGTATCAGTCAGGAGTGCCTGCTTCCCACCAAGTGTATTATGTAAATTTTATATATGTAGTCTTTTTCATTCTTATGTTTCTTTTTTTATTATTATTTAATTCAACTTCCATCTGGGTCATGGCTCTTTCCCTCCTCTTCTTGCAATCCCATTCTCCCTCCTGCATCTCCTCTCCCCTATTACTCAGAATAGGGGAGAGCAGCTACCCAGAGACCCCAACTCATCATTCACGTGAGGACTGAATTCTTTTTCTTTGCCTGTGGCCTGGTAGGGAAGTCCCACCATGGGGAAATGATAAAGAGGCAGGCAACATAGTCCCTGTCAGAGATATTTCCCACTCCCCTAACTAGTGGGCCCATATGAGGCCTAAGATTTGGGACTTATCTTCTTGTGGTCTGTGCATTGTAGTATGCCTATCTTGTACTATATGGCTAAAATTTGCTTATAAGTGAGTATATACCATGTGTGTCTCTCTGGGTCTGTGTTATATCATTCAGGATGATCTTTTCTAGTTCCATCCATTTGCCTGCAAATGTCATATTTTCCTTGTTTTTAATGGCTGAGTAGTATTCCATGTGTAAACATAGCAGAGTTTCTTTATCCATGCTTTAGTTGAGGGACAGCTAGGTTGTTTCCAGTTTCTGGAGACAACTTTCTGAACAGAATACCAACAACTCAGACTCTAAGAGCTACAATTAATACATGGGACCTCTTGAAACTGAAAAGTTTTTTTGTAAAGCAAAGGACACTATCAATAGAATGAAACAGTAGTCTACAGAATGGGAAAAAATTTTCACAGATCCTACATTCAACAAAAGGCTAATATCCAGCATATATAAAGAACTCAAGAAATTAAATACCAACAAACCAAATAATTCAATTAAAAAAATGGGATACAGAGCTAAAGAGAAAATTCTCGATAGAGGAATCTCGAATGGTGGAGAAGCAGTTATGGAAATGCTCAACATCCTTAGTCATCAGGGAAATGAAAATAAAAACAACTCTGAGATTCCCTCTTTCAGCTGTCATAATGACCAAGATCAAAAACTCAATTGACATCACATGCATGCAAGGATGTGGAGAAAGGGGAACACTCTTCCATTGCTGGTGGAAATATAAACTTGTACAACCACTTCGGAAATCAATGGGGCTCTTTCTCCTAAAACTGGTAATTGCAGTACCTCGAGACCCAGCTATATCCCTCCTGGGCATGCACCTGAAAGATACTCTCTCAGAGAACAAGAAAATTTGCTCAACCATGTTCATAGTAGCTTCATTTGTAGTAGTCTTTTTCATTCTTAAAATGGAAATGCATATTTTTCTGAGCATTGACTGATACATTTTTCATAGAAATTTTTCGTAGCAGGTTGAATTCTTCCTTGATAAAACTTATTTGCACTTAGCTAAAAGCTCTTAAAAGTATATTGTTACATAGCTACATCAGTTGTTTCACCTTTGAGATACATGGAAATTGAATTTTAAGCTCAGCTTTTCATAATTCATCCAGAGACAAAATAGATTCCATCACTGTCTTGATGATTGCAGAGACCCACATGAAGCTGATTAATAGCATGGTGATAGGCCTTTCTGTATCTAATCACTTACAGATCATTTAATATTGACAAGGTGAGATGAATGATGTGAAAACACCCGCCCAGTGTTGTAAACATTTATAGCCATTTCCCCTGATAGCTATAATTATTTAATCTAGAGGTTTTTATATTTTTAAGTTAATTATGAATACTCATGCAAAACCCAAATAACTCACATATTAGTAAAATAAAAACAGCCATTCTTTACATTATGAATCTATGATGAAGATGTTAACAGGTTATAAAGAATAAGTAATAATGGTTTATTACCATAGCACTGCGATGATTAATAATTTTTTTCCTAAAACAGAATTACTTATTAAGCATGTCATGTCCAGCTTACCTCCAAATAAAAATTTAAAGAACCAAATGGTAATTTGATGGGAATTGCATCAAATTTGTAGATTGCTTTTGGTAAGATGGCCATTTTTACTATGTTAATCCTGCCAAGCCATGAGCATGGGAGATCTTTCCATCTTCTGATATCGTCTTCTATTTCTTTCTTCAGAGACTCGAAATTTTTTTCATACAAGTCTTTGACTTGCTTGGTTAGGGTTACGCCAATGTATTTTATGTCATTTGTGGCTATTGTGAAAAGTGTTGTTTCCCTAATTTCTTTCTCAGCACTTTTGTCTTTTGTATACAGGAGGGCTACTGATTTCTTTTGAGTTAATTTTGTATCCGGCCACTTTGCTGAAGGTGTTTATCAGCTGTAAGAGTTCTCTCGTAGAATTTTGGGGGCCACTCAGGTATACTATCATATCATCTGGAAATAGTGATAATACCAACACAATTCTTTACAGAACCAGAAAGAAAAATTCTCAACTTCATATGGAATAACAAGAAACCAGAACTGCTAAAACAATCCTCTACAATAAAAGATCTTCTGGAGGTATCTCCATCCTTGATCTTAAGCTGTACTATAGAGCTACAGTTATAAAAACTGCATGGTATTGGCATAGAAACAGAATGATGGATAAATGGAACAGAACAGAACACCCAGAAATAAACCCACACACTTATCGACACCTGATCTTCAAGAGAGATGCCAAAACCATACAATGGACAAAAGATAGCATCTTCAACAAATGGTGCTGGTCTAAATGGATGTCTACAGGTAGAAAAATGCAAATAGATCCATACTTATCACCCTGCACAAAACTAAAGTCCAAGTGGATCAAAGACCTCAACCTAAAACCAGACACATTAAATCGGTTAGAAGAAAAAGTGGGGAAGACCCTAGAATTCATTGGTACAGGAGACAACTTTCTGAACAGAACACCAACAGCACAGGCTCTAAGAGCAACAATCAATGAATGGGACCTCATGAAACTGAAAATCTTCTGTAAAGCAAAGGACACCGTCATCAAAACAAAACACCTGCCTACAGATTGGGAAAGAATCTTCACCAACCGTTTATCTGACAGAGGGCTAATATCCAGTATATATAAAGAACTAAAGAAGCTGAAAAACAGCAAACCAAGTAATCCAATTAAAAAATGGGGAGCAGAGGTAAACAGAGAATTCTCTGTAGAGGAATATCGAATGGCAGAGAAACACTTAAAGAAATGCTCAACATCATTAGCCATCAGGGAAATGCAAATCAAAACGAACCTGAGATTTCACCTGACACACATCAGAATGGCCAAGATGAAAAACTCAAGTGATAACACATGCTGGAGAGATTGTGAAGAAAGGGGAACCCTCCTCCACTGCTGGTGGGAATGTAAACTTGTACAACCACTCTGGAAATCAATCTGGCGCTTTCTCAGACAGCTAGGAATAGTGCTTTCTCAAGATCCAGCTATA
>NW_026596166.1:14027021-14052657 GCF_907164565.1 Psammomys obesus | reverse complement strand
ACACAATGGAGTATTACTCAGCAATGAAAAATAAGGAAATCATGAAATTTGCAGGTAAACAGTGGGACCTGGAAAGAATCATCCTGAATGAGCTGTCCCAGAGCAGAAAGACACACATGGTATATACTCACTCATATAGACTTATGATATAGGATAAACCTACTAAAATCTGTACATCTAAAGAAACTAATCAAGAGGGAGGACTCTGACTAAAATGATCAATCCTTATCCTGAAAGGCAAAGAGAATGGACATCAGAAGAAGAGGAAAACAGGAAGCAACCTAGGAACCTGCCACAGAGGGCCTCTGAAAGACTCTGCCCTGCAGACTATCAAAGCACACGCTGAGACTCATGGCCAACTGTTGGGCAGAGTGTGTGGAATCTTATGTAAGGAGTGGGAAATAATAAGATCTGGAGAGGACAGGAACCCCACAAGGAGAGCAACAGAACCAGAAAATTTGAACACAGGGTTCTTTCTAGAGACTCATACTCCAACCAAGTACCATGCATGGAAATAACCTAGAACCCCTGCACAGATGTTGCCCATGGCAGTTTAGTGTCCAAGTGGGTTACATAGTAATGGGAAGAGGGACTGCCTCTGACATAATCTGATTGGCCTGCTCTTTGATCACCTTCCCCTGAGGGCGGGGGGGAGCAGCCTTACCATGCCACAGAAGATGACAATGCAGCCACTTCTGATGAGAACTGATAGACTAAGATCAGAAGGAAGGAGAGGAGGACCTCCCCTATCAGTGGACTTGGGGAGGAGCATGCATGAAAAAGGGGGAGGAAGGGTGGGATCGAGAGGGGAGGAGTGAGGGGCTTATGGGGGGAATACAAAGTGAATAAAGTGTAATTAATAAAAGTTTAAAAAAAGATAAGGCAAAAAAACAAAAACAAATGGAAGGTGTCTTCTCTTCATAGCAACATTTGAATTCCAGTATATTCCTTTATTAACTTGTTTGGTCCTCAATATATTGTACTGAATAGCAGGATTTTGAATACAGGTTCAAAATCCTGTACATTTAAATCATTGATTGTACATCACTGTATAAACTTCACATAATTCCTATTTTGTTCCCATGTGTTTTATATTAGAACCCCTTTAGCTATCTTTCGTATGCAATTCTTTATAGCTTTTCATCTTTTGCTCTAAAAATCTGTCTGAAGATGAACTGGCTTTTCTCAGAGGGATATTTCACCTCTGCTCTCAGCTTCTGGGTGGGAATCTTCGAGATACTACATAGAAGTAATTTTATTCAAAGTGGGTGATGATCAAACTGAGTTCAGTTAGGTTAAAATACGGCATGACACATCATTCCACTATGATTTAGAGTATCAGTTAGTCACAACGGAAAAAATATCCATGTTACTTAGAATAAAGCCTTTGAGTGATTGTCTATCAGTCCACCAGAAGTCTGATTCAACTGGAAATACGGCCAGCTTATGTAATGGAACTTCAACGATACCCATAAATATAGAATATGGAGGTTTTCTCTGATTGGCACTATTTGTGCATACTGTCACAATCACTTTCAGGAGATGACACAGTCTGCTTCCACAGCAAGGGAGGTCTCAGTTTGGGACCCTAGCAGATTATACTGCCTGTGTCTCTGCTTTTGGCTGACCTCCATCTGTATAGCTTCCCTTTAATGGTCTGCAACTTTAAACATAGTAGTTTTCATGGAATTCTCTGAATCTTTTTAACAAATCAACAAAACTATGAGTGGTTTGGAGATGTGTCTGTCGATCATTGTGGCTGCTGATATAAATGTGGCAGGTCAGCAAAGGCTGTGTCCTCCAACTTTGCTCTTGTGCTAACTCGTAGGCAGATTGCTTAGATGTTCATAAAGTAAATGGCACACACACACACACACACACACACACACACACACACACACACACACAGATGTTCACAGGCTCAAAACACTCAAATATATGATGACAGAAATTCAGAGCAAATACAAAGTTACTAAGGTTGACTAAAATGCAGGTTAGCAGACAGTTCAGCAGAGTGCTGTTGCTGCTCTGGGTGTCTGTCTCTTCCTGCCTCTTGAACTATGATTGGGTGCTCATTAAAAAAAAAAAAATCAAGTTTGAAACAGAAATGCCTTAAAAATAAAGCATTTTACATATAAAACCTCCTGAAATGAAACTACTAATTCAATATTTATCCTATAGAGCACAGAAAAATAAAAATAATAATAAAAAAAAAACATGCTGACTGAACTAGCATGTTGACTTTCCATCTATGAGAGGGACTTGGGGCAATAAGAAGGACACTGAAAGTGAGAAAAACATCATTTCTGTTTGCTTGCATTTTTTGTGCTGAATCCTTTGACACAGGCTGTTGAGCCAGTGTCCATCAGAATCAAGAACCATTGTTGGTATTCTAACTTGAGATGTTCTTGATAGTTTACACAGAGTCTTGTGTGCTTGCCTTTTGCAAGCTCTCTGGGTAGTCCTGCTTCACACTGAAGCTTAACTACAACACCATGACTCCACTGAAAAAGTCTCCATTTTTGGCTTTTAGGAATAGTCTTAGGTAGCATTTTTGATATTTCCCACATGCTTTCTGCCACACTGAAGTATTAAAAATACTAACAAAAAAAAAAGTTGAGATTTCAGAGACTATTTTGTGTGCATAAATTCAGATGCAGAATGAATGGGTGTCAACCAACATTACTGTCAAACTAGATGGTACATGAGCTGAACACATATGTATCTGTGGGTTGGCATAGGGCATGTTAGTACTGAACACCCCATGGTTCCTCCATAAACTTATGTGAAAATGTATCATTATCTGAGATATTTTCAGATAAGGACGAGCCTGATAGCTTTTAAAAACAATCCTTATATAAATGAGTTTCCTGTGTGTCCTCTGGTTTCATGTCCATGAATTCCGAGCAAATTTAGCAATCAGACACAACATCTTCAAACACCTTAGGAATGATAGGAAGATAAAAAGTTAGTGAGAGAGACTTTATACCAGAAAACTGTCTCAGGGTAAGTCAGAAACCAGGTGCAAATGCTTTTAAAGCTTGACCAGGGCTTACAAAATTGAACTTTCGGGCTCTCAAAAACCAGCTCTGCCACAGTACTATAGCCTTTATCAGTCAAGGCATGGATATTTTTAGCAATAAAGGATGCCTCCTTTATAGTGTGAGTGATGATCATTTTAAAACTATAGAAGGCTGAGGGTGCAGTTCCTACACTTATGCAGGGAGAAAAATGTTTGGTTCTTTCCAGCCTCTACTACCATTTTTTCCCCCAAAAAAGAATAGTTAGAAAATACCTGGATTTTCCACGTGAACATTTTTTAAATTACATTTTATTTATGTATATTTATTACAATTTCTTCACTTTGTATCCCTGTTGCAGCACCTCCCTCATCTCCTTCCTGTCCTGAAGATGCTTATTTATTTGTTTCTTTGTTTTAAACAGCACTATTTTTTAGTTTTTAGTTTTTATATTAATTACAGCTTATTATCTTTGTATCCAGCTGTAGCCCCCTCCCTTATCCCCTCCCCATCCCACCCTCCAGGCCACAGAGGAAGACTGTGCAGCCAGTCCTGATGAGACCTGATAGGCTAGGGTCAGAGGGAAGGGGAGGGGACCTCCCCTATCAGTGGACCTGAAGATGTTTTTAACAGTGCATGTTTGGCAGTCGACTTCCTTATAGGATGTCAATATTAGCTCTCCAGGACTTCTACCAAGATGCTTCAGAGGAGCAATGTTCTTTTCTGTTCTCTTCCTTCCTTCCTTCTTTCCTTCCTTCCTTCCTTCCTTCCTTCCTTCCTTCCTTCCTTCCTTCCTTCCTTCCTTCCTTTTTTCCTTCCTTCTTAACAGAATGAACAGACAACTGAGTTAGAAACAAGGGCAGAAATTATTGAAAACTATACAAAGAAGCTAGTTAGTATGTCAGAATACGTGGAAGTAGAGGAGGCATGAAAAGACAGTTAGAGAACACTATTTAGATAGCCACTTAGGAGTGGCTAATCCTTCAATATTTCACAAAGGAGAAATGGTCAGCAGAAGTTCCTGTGGGCAGAGAGCTCCTTGAAAAACACACCAATTTTGCTCATGTGACATGACTTTCAGAGCTTTACTTTTCTTCATCATCTTGTCCTAGCTCTTGCTGAAAATACATTTATATGAATGTGGATTCTGAGTGATAATCTCATGCAGAAGGCAGAAGACGTTGCACAATACAAAATCAGTGCATCCATATGTTTGCAAAAATTGTACTATTGTTATGAGATGCAAAATTATAACATTTGTACTATATTTACTAGGATTACTGTTGACACTGCATTATAATGGAACAGAACTAGACTGAGTATTTTTAGGGGTCGTAGATCTCAGTATCATAAATTAATCAACTTTGGTGGAAACACTACATATTTATAGGGCAACATGTGGCCATCTTGTGCATACTGCTTCTTTATCAAGAAATTATTGGGCTTTTTTTTTTTAGATATTTGACTAATTTAAATAAATGCTAGTTAATATCATATGAAACATATGAATCAATTAAAAACTTTCCAGAAGTTAAGACCAGAAAAAAATGGTGTTATACTAACAATACTTTCTAAGTCATAAAAAAGCCTCAAAAAGAAAGGTGAAATACAATGGGGGAACAGGTACTAACACTAAATTTTTTTAAAAAATAATTAAAAAAATATTTATTAAACTTCCCAGGATAGAAAAATGTTTCTCTTTTATTAGCTGTGAATAACAATTTAAAAGTATCCATTTAAAGTATCCACTTTGCACCATTGCTTATTAAATATGCATCTGAAGTCACTTACATGCTTTTAACTGAAGGGTTATTTTTATTGATTGAAGGTATTTAAAGGTATGCAAAGGAACTTATACCTTCATGAGCAGCCTTGTTCTCTACGAACCTGTATCCTGTTGAGCAGTTCAGACAGAAGTTGTTCCACCATGGAAACTGTGAGCAACCTGAACTTCACAGAAAGAAATAGTCGACTACTTACTAGATCAACTGTCAATAAAACAATAAAGTGTAACAGGTACGCAGAATATAGAAAAAAATTGTTCCAGCACATATGATCCTCATTTGCTTCTTTCCTATTTTCTAGTTCTAATCAAAAATATTCCATCTCTTAAATTAAAAATAAGGCAACTTGATATTTTTCTTAGGTATAAAATGAAAAGCTAGGAGGGAAAACACTGATGTTTCTAAAGCTAAAAATAGTATGTTGAAGGTATTTTACACTCAGATGCTAGTACGGAAAATTTCAGGATTAAAGCAGAAGAGACCTCATTTTTATAACCACTGAGATCATAAGCATTAATGGGATACAAGAATATGCAGGTACTTTTTATTTATAGCATTAATACCAAGTGTTTAGAAAGGTTTTACAAAACTACAGCTACATCATCACAGTATATACCCAGTATAGTACAAGATTAACGGTTTTTTTGTCTGATGTTTCAAAAATAAGGTATGTAATTTTTAATATAAATGAAGTCTAGAAACACTTCAGTTACTTGCTTTGTAATCTACAAGAATGATAATGTAAGCACAAATCCACCTTAAACACTGAAGGTGCTGGCTGAGGTGCATGTGAACACAGTTAGAGAAAACATGCCAATAACTTTTATTTCTCTGACAAGTGTAGAAATTTCAGGAAAGGCACTCACCGTTTCTAATTTTGCTTTGTATCAAATCCCACCTTAAGCTTTTGGTCACCCCGACAAATCTTTAGGCTGATGAAAGCTAGCCGAGAGGGCCATACATAGGGCACAAAGGAGGAAGTTAAAGGTTGTACTCCATGCCTTCCAGCACATATTTATAGGTAGCTGAGTTTCATAAGGACATACTCATTAGCCATAATATCAGTATTTAGTGATGATGACAAATGTTAAACACCTAGACTGGACCCCCAGCATGGCGGCTCCTTAGCTGCAAACGTCTAAGCCACTTACTCTTTCCAAGGTTTAGCTCTTCTTCCTGAAAACAGCTGCAACCGCATGCATTAAAACAGATAAGATTCAGATCATGAAAGTTATACAAAAATTAATAGCTGCCATTTTTGTGATACTTACTCAATTCCTGGGGTATCTGATTCTCACAACACTATGACTTGTATCTAATACACAAGGAAGCTGAAAGGTAGAAAGCCTGACTTCAACGCATGCAACTGTTCCACAGAAGAACCCTTGTCCATCCTCTGGGCTGTGAGAGTATAATAACATATAAAATATGGGCAGGAGTTTTGTTAGTTATATTTCTGAAAAGGTTGTTACCAGCAATTTTTGCATGATGTTTAAATGACAGTTTCTCAAAAGGAGGGCTGTTGATCTTGCCGCCCAAATCACTTCTGAAAATTAAGGTTAGTTTTACAGAATATTAGAATCATAGAATGTTTTTGAGATCATCTAGGGATCTGTAATTTTTAAGTTTAAAAATGAGATACAAGGCAGTTAGGTAAATTGCTTGAGATCACAAATGAGTTAGCACTGTATCTTAAAACAGACTCAATTCCTTAAACTGCTAGTCTTGTGTTTTTCTTGATCTCTGCAAAGAAGCTTCATTTTTAGTGTTTGCCTTTTCATGGATATTCCATATGCTAACAAATGAAAGAATATAATAATGTTTAAAGCCCAGATGCTTTCAGCTATTAAATTAGGCATTGCTAATATAACAACTGAGTATAGCATACATATTTTCTCATGAATTCCAAAGGAAAATAGCTAGCCTTAAGGAAATTTGTTAGCCTTCCCATATATTTTAAGTGATACTAAAGCAGAAATTTATCCATCTATGCTTATATTATTTTGCTTTAAATAGTAGAAGACTTGTGACAATGCTGTGTGTCACAAGAAAGAACTGTCTACACTGCGTAGCCAAGTCAGGCACAAGACAAAAAAAAAATGTATCAGTTATGTATCCAGGCTGGGAAAAGTATAAGTAATATTTTACAAGTAAGGAAGAGAATGCAATATTCAAATATGGACAATAAATTCAGCTGAGTAAAAAAAGCATGACTCAAGAAACAGAAGTTTTATTAGTGATTTATATAGTTGGGTGTCTTAAAAGAAAATTGTTATCTATTAATATAGTTTTCATAGATGAGCAGTTAAAATGATACAACAGGATGAAAAGAGAAAATTGAACCCAATAAACAATTTAATCACTAAAACAACCGAGATGAGAATGAATATATTAGAAACACAGGATAACAAGATGCATGTAACTGAAAACAGCTACTAAATTGGCTGAAAGACTTGACCCATTCAGGGTGTGTTTGTATAAAAGAAGGGAATTTATTTCATAAATCAGAATGATACAATAAATCAGGAGGCCAAATACTGCTCAATAGGAAAACCAAATACTTCTAAAGTTGTTATTTGGACAAATAACTGTAAAAGAGTATATGAAACATAATCTTTTAAAAAAATAATACATTATTCCAAAATTACAAAGAATAGAACGTTCAACACTAGTGCCTGTTCTAGATAGAGTACTGAATTGCAGTGGTGAAGACGTAGCTTGTCAGCTCTCTAAGGCACATAACAATTTGCTTAAGAGACTATTCAGAGCAGTTGTGATGGTAAATGCGCGTTCAAGCAAGTACCAGTGGAATAGTGTGTGTGTGTGTGTGTGTGTGTGTGTGTGTGTGTGTTTGAAGGTGGACAACCATTTTATCCTCTAGTTCGTGATGAAGGGGAAAATAATATGCCTTCCACCATGTAGTTGGTTTGTTACAGACTTTATTATAAGTAGGATCAATAATCATATCTTTTATTTTAAAAGGATTATTTAACTAAGATGAAAATTAAGTAAAATGGTACCTTTACACGGGCAAGTGATATAAAATGTTTTAAAAATGCAAGTATTATTTTTTAGCTACATAGCTACACAGCAGGTGAGTTCTGCCACTCACAACTCCGAGCACTTGGCATGACCAGCATGCACAGCATTACATTCTACGGCGGCACTAGTGCTACTGGGTTGCAGTTTCGGTTGCCTTTTCCAGATATCCACACAGTTTTTAGTGAAATGTGCATGTGAATTTTGCTTTCCCATCACACTCTTTGAAAATCATTTGTGTATTTTGAGTTTTGAATATACTTTCATCTGGAAGCTTGTTGTAATGTTTGTTTGTTTGTTTGTTTGTTTCAAAAATAATGAAAGTTTGCGGCATTTTCCAAGACTGTTCAGCTTATCCTTTTTTATGGGCTATGTTTTAAGGTATGAAACTATGTAACTTCCAGAAAAAAAAATAGTTGAGGTTTTGGATTTCTTAGATGTAATGTCAAAATCAGCCTATAAAGAAAGAAATGGCAAATTAAATTTCATCAAACTAAGGATCAGAAGATGGTTTCATAAGAAGATGATTTCAGGTCTAGAATTCAGTCTCTAGAACCCATGTGAAAAATACCAGATATGCGTGGTGTGTAATGGTATTCCCAAGACTGGGAAGGTGCGGACAGGATGACCCCTGGAGTTCACTGGCTGGCTTCCCCAGCCTCCTTAGCAAGTGCCAGGACAGTGAGAGACCCTTTTTCAAAAACAGAACCAATAAGATGCTCAACACATTCCATCCAGACAATCTAAAATTAGTGATCATTATCTTATTTCCATTTTTATATAGTTAAATGTTTCCAGCGTCACATTTAACCAGATACAAAGGCAATTTATTTAAAAGGCTATTTTTGGTCCATTTCTTTGATACCCTAAAGGATGATCAGCTGTCTACATATGCGTCAATCTGGCCTATCCTATTAAACAGCCAGTCTTTCCAAATACCAGTGTCACACTCTAGCACTCTCCAGAAATCAAGTCATCCTACTGTACTGCACACTGCCTTTAAATGACATGCATCTGCCTCTGTAGTAATGATACATCAGCCAATGCTAGCTATCTTCTTCTGTTGTTTCATTTTCAAATTTATTCTGGCTATTGTTTCTTTATATTTCCATAGAGATTTCAGAACAAGAGTGCCAGTTTTCAGTAAGTTCTTACTCCACAAATTATGGATTTTCAAATAATTTTATTAAAATCATCTCTAGATCAAATTAAGAATTATTTTTTTTATCTTTACTGATAAATAAAATGAAGACAATTTTACATCATAATAGGGATACCATACAATGTTAGTGTCGTATATGGTGTTTAAAACAAACTGAAGACATCTATACCCTCAAACATGATTTCATCATAGTAAAGACTGTAAAATCTTTGGTTTGCCTTCTGAACTGTATATCACTAAGTGTATTGAATTCTTCTATATTTTAACACCATATATCTTAATTTCAGCTAAATTTTATAAATATTTATTTTCTGAGCCTTCACATGTTTTTGAAGATCTTTCTCTGCATGGCCCCATAACATCATATTTTAAACACAATTGAATACTATCATTTTCTAATTTCAACTATTCTATGTTCATATATTGATTATGAATAATTTTGTAAAGTATTCTTTATCTTGTACCCTTAGAAACTTTGATCACTCCACCTGAGGGGGAGGCAGCCTTACCAGGCCACAAGGAAGACAATGCAGCCAGGCCTGATGAGACCTGATAGGCTAGGGTCAGACAGAAGGGGAGGAAGACCTCACTATCAGTGGACTTGGAAAGGGGCATGGGAAGAGATGAGAGAGGGAGTGTGGGATTGGGAGAGGTTGAGGTAGAGGGCTACAGCTGGGATACAAAGTGAATAAATTGTAATAAATAAAAAAATTAACTCACTTATTAGTTTTAATATCTTTCTAGAGTAGATCAGTTTTTCTTTTTAAGTAAATGATCACATCTTCTATGGATAAAGTTAGATAATTTGATTAATATATTTTAATGTTGATGCCATTCTTTTCTTTTTGAATTTACTTAATATTTAGATCATCTGGAATATTGATGAATAAACACACCAAGTGGAAATATTTTTGCTTTGTTTAATCTATAGCATCTGGTCTTTGGTCATAGAACAATGATGCCAACCTTAGGTTTGTGGTATCAAGTTTTATGAGGTTCCTCAAATTAATTTCTATGGTTAGTGTTGTAAGCCCACAGCTCCAGATTAGGAAGTATTGTTTTATATCTGAAAAGCTCTGAGTGATTTGTTGGAAGATGTGTATGGTAATTTCTCTTTAGTCTCTTAACAGTGAATAAGATTGCTTGATGTCTAGAGTTAAATAAACTTTGTATTCTATAGCTAGACACTACCTCATGATACATTATTATTTTCATACATTATTATTTTCATACATTAGCTCAGTCAGCTTCTGTATAATTTTGGTTAGGATTTTCATGTCTGCAATCATGATGATTTTTGGTCTGTAGTTGTGTACAGCTTTTGGATATTGCTGGTATCTCTTTCTTCTCCCAGAGTAATGCTGGCATCAGACTGAACTGAAAGGTGTAATTGTGTATTTGTTTATTTGTTAGTTTGTTGAGACAGGGTCTCTCTATATACCTCTGGTGGCTGGAGTTCAATGTGTCGGTCAACTTGGTGACTCACTCCAAAATTTCAAAAATATTTTACTGATATATTTTCATCCTTAAGTCTTGCTCAATTTAGCAAGGTCTGTCATGGTCACTAAATAGTCATCCCCAGGAAAGAGCACTCCAGTTGGTTATCTAATACCAAGTGGCTAGCCCTGAAAACATACATAAAGGTAACATTATGTTATATTCAGTACATACATACACACACACACACACACACACACACACACACACACGCACGCACGCACACACACACATGCATGCATTTAACAACAATCAATGAAAATATGAGGCCATGATTTGAAATAGAAAGGAGAGAATATGGGAGTGTTTGGAGGAAATAAAGGGAAGGGAGCACTGATGAAAATACACCGTAATATTAAACCTAAATCTAAGAAATGATATTAAAGTGTTGAAGCGATAACTTGGTGGCTAAAAGTCTTTTCTTGCAGTTGTAAAGATTGGAGTTCAGATCCCCATAATCCAAGTAAAGTCTGAGTGAGGATGGCAGTCACCCTGTAATTTCGTCCTTGAAAGGCAAGACAGGAGATTATTGAGCAAAATGGCTATCCAGATAAGTCATACGGGAGAGTTTGGGGGTTAACAGTTCAACCCTTCCTCAATGAGTAAGACAGGAAATGACACAAAAAGACTCCCAAGATCATGCTGGACAATGGTGTTGCATGCCTTTAATCCCAGCACTTGGGAGACAGAAGTAGGCATGTCTCTGTGAGTTCAAAGCCAGCCTGTTCTACAGATAGTTCCAGGACAGCCAGCAATACATGTAGAAAACCTGTCTTGGAAAGACAAGAAGACCCCAACATTACCCTATGGCCTCCATATCATACACCCTCATCATGAACCAACAACTATGAACACCTATTCACAAACACATGCAAGCTCACATGAAAGGTGGGAAAATATTATTGCTATCCTAATTATGGAGAGTTGTCTATTTCCCATTATGATTGTACATTAAAAGAAGACATGCAGGGCAGTGAATACACTGGGAAGTTCTGATGTACTTTAATATCTCTAGATCATTCATTTTGTGTCTCATTATATTACACGATAAAATCTCCCACTAATATAATATGTATTGGAGGGGTTTTGCCTATCATGTTAATATATTCATTTTAATGATGGGGGTTATTTTATTTGTCAGAATTATATTAGCTTTGGGTGAATGAAATTTTAAAAGCATTCAATTATGTTCATTTACAATAATGATATGAAAGAATAAATGGGGCACAGAGTAGACTGTAACAGGATGAAAATTATTTTGAGAAGCATGAAATTTCTAAATGTATTTTATTTGAGACAATTACCTAAATCTACAATTCAATCTTTTTGTTTACTGAGTATCAGCTGCAAATGGCAAGCAACCAGGCCTTTTCACATCCTATGATGAATAAGTATGCCCTGAAGTTTTATCCTATTAAATATTACAGGTAGGACAACGGCGTTTAAAAACGTGTGTATTAGAAGAATAAAAATGACTGACACCCTCTTAATCTCTTTAGACAGAGGGATTTTGAGAAAAAGTAAAAGATAAATTGAAAAAAAAAACAATTCAAAGCTAAAGAAGATTATAAAGTTTCTAATATATGGTGTTATAGAAAATACCAGAGCATAACTTGTGTTGTTCTTGCAGTTCGTGCCTAAGAACATCTAAACAGGGCCAGCTCTTCTCTGCGTGTGGTTTGTAAGCATTACCCTTTGCCAACCAATATGTCCTGGTCTCCCTGTTCAAAGAGCTGCCATGCTTGTGATCCATATTTATATCCTTTGGACTCTACAATGAAGATACAGAGTACATTATAAATATATATAATGTATATATATAAATATATATAATGTACTCTGTAAGGACATTTTATATTGACTTACATATTTAAATATTTTATGTACTTTGGCTACATAAAGTGAAAAGTATCATTGAACCAAAGATCTTGGTCCCAGTTCTGCCAGTAATCAGGTGTGTGATTTATTTCAGTCACTTAACCTCTTAAAAAATGATGTCACTATTTATCGAATATCTGTTCTAGGAGTTCAGGTAAAAGGAAGTCATGTGCTTGGAGAAGTTTATAGGAATTAAAATACTCTACAACATGATCATTCTATCATTTCTCACACTCTCTTCAATACCCTTTGTTTTAAAATAAATTTATTTATGTATTTATTACAATTTATTGCCTTTGTATATCTGCTGCAGCCCCCTCCCTCATCTCTTCCCAGTCCCTCTCTCCCTCCCTCCCTCTTCTACCCTTTGCCCTTTCCCTAGTCCCCCGATAGGAGAGGACCTTCTCCCCTTCTATCTAACCCAAGCCTATCAGGTCTCATCAGGGCTTGTTGCATCATCTTCCTTTATGGCCTACCAAGGCTTGCACCTCCCAAGGAGAGCAGACCAAAGAGTCAGACACTGAGTTCATGTCAGAGACAGTCCCTGTACCTCTTACTTGGAAACTGAAAGGCCTATGGGCTTCCTCTGGACAAGGGCTCTAGGTCCTCTCCATGCATAGTCCTTAGTTGGAGTGTCAGTCTCTGCAGGCCCCCCTGTGCCCACACTTTTAGGCTCTGTTGGCCTCCTTGTGCAGTTCCTGTTCCCTCCATGTCTTTCTATCTCCCTCTTCTTCCATAAGGTTACCTGCACTCTGCCCAAAGTTTGGTTATGAGTCTCAGTGTATCCTTCCATACCCTAATGGGTAGTCTTTCAGAGGAAGGCTCTTCTCTGTGGAAGGCTCCTGTCCTGTTCCTTGTCTTCTCCTACTTCTGTTGTCTATCCTGTTTGCCCTATTGAATGAAGATTAGGCATCTCCTCTGGAATCCTCTTGGTTTAGCTTCTTTAAGACTATAGATTTTAGTATGTTTATCCTATATTATATAGCTAATATCTACTTATAAGTGAGTATATATCATGTGTTTCTTTTTGCTTCTGGGTTTTCTCACTCAGGATGATCTTTTCTAGTTCCCACCATCTGCCTGCAAATTTCGTGATTTCCTTGTTTTTAATTGCTGAGTAGTATTCCATTGTGTAAATGCACCACATTTTTATATCCATTCCCCCGCTAAGGGACATTGAGGTTTTTTGTTTTTTTGTTTGTTTGTTTGTTTGTTTGTTTTTTCAGATTCTGGCTATTGCAAATAACGTTGCTATCAACATAGTTGACCAAATATCCTTATTGAATGGTGGGGCATATACTTTTGGGTATATGCCTAGGAGAGGTATAGTTGCATCTTGGGGTAGTGCAATCCTAATTTTCTGAGAAAGCACCAGATTGATTTCCAAAGCATTTGTGCACATTTACACTCCCACCAGCAATGGAGGAGGGTTCCCCTTTTGCTATAATCTCTCCAGCATGTGTCATTCCTTCAGTTTTTGATCTTAGCACTTCTAATGGTTATAAGGTAAAATCTTAGGGTAGTTTTGATTTGTAGTTCCCTGATTATTAAGGAGGTTGAGCATTTCTTTAAGTGTTTCTCTGCCATTCAATATTTCTCTGTTGAGAATTCTCTTTTTAGCTCTGTACCCCATTTTTTTTCTTTTTTTTATTAATTACACTTTATTCATTTTGTATCCCCCCCATAAGCCCCTTCCTCCTCCCCTCCTGATCCCACTCTCCCTCCCCTTTCTGCATGCATGCCACTCATTTTTTAATTGGATTGTTTATTTTGTTGTTCTTTAACTTCTTGAGTTCTTTATTTATGCTGGATATTAGCCCTCTATCAGATATAGGGTTGATGAAGATGTTTTCCCAGTCTGTAGACTGTCATTGTATTCTGATGACAGTGTCCTTTGTTTTACAGAAGCTTTTCTGTTTCGTGAGGTTCCAGTTATTGATTGGTGATTGTAGAGCCTGTGCTGTTGGTGTTCTGTTCAGAAGTTGTCTGCTGTGCCAATAAGTTCTAGGCTCTTCCCCACTCTTTCTTCTAACAGATTTAGTGTGTCTGGTTTTATGTTGAGGTCTTTGATTCGCTTGGCCTTTAATTTGTGCAGAGTGATAAATATTGGTCTATTTGAATTTTTCTACATGTAGACATCCAGTAAGACCAGCACCATTTGTTGAAGATGCTGGTTTTTTTTTTTTTTTTTTTGGTTTTTTTTTTTTCCATTGTATGGTTTTGGCTTCTTTGTCAATAATTAAGTTTCTGTAGGTGGGTTTATTTCTGAGTCTTCAGTTCAATTCCATTGATCCACCAGTCTGTTTCTATGCCAGTACCATGAATTTTTATTACTGTTGCTCTACACTATAGCTTGAGATCTTGAATGGAGATACCTACAGAAGAACTTTCATTGTACAGGATTGTTTTAGTTATTCTGTTTTTTTTTTTCCATATGAAATTGAAAATTGTTCTTTCAAGAACTGTAAAGAATTGTGTTGGTATATTGGTGAGAATTCCCAAAAGCAAAAGAAAATAAACACACAATCACCACCAATTCCACAATAAAAGGAACTTTCAATCAATGGTCACTTTATTTTTTCTTTATTTGGGGGTTATTTTTTTAATTAACTTATTTTTATTAATTATAGTTTATTCACTTTGTTTCCCAGCTGTAGCATCCTCCTCCTCCCCTCCCAATCCCATCTTCTCTTTCTCATCTCCTCCTAATGCCCCTCTCCAAGTCCACAGATAGGGGAGGTCCTCCTCTCCTTCCATTTGACCCTAGTCTATCTAGTCTCATCCTAACTAGCTGCATTGTCCTGCTCTGTGGCTTGGCAAGGCTGCTCAACATAAAACCAGACACACTAAACCTGTTAGAAGAAAAACTGGGGAAGAGCCTAGAACTCATTGGTACAGGAGACAGCTTCCTGAACAGAATAACAACAGCTCTAAGATCAACAATCATTCTTTCTTAAGTAATGTTTTTAACTGTTGGTTAAGAATTGTTTTACTAGAAGTCCTCCCCTATCAGTGGACTTGGGGAGGGGCATGCATGCAGAGGGTGGAGGAAGGGAGGAATTGGGACCGGAGGAGGGAGAGAACCACAGGGGGGATACAAAGGGAATAAAGTGTAACTAATAAAGAAAAAATAATAACATAGATGCATCTTGAAAAAAAAAAGAATTGTTTTACATTTTTTTCTGGAATACGTATTACTTCCATAATCATTAAGGGTTCTTTGGTTGTTTGTTTTTTTAGAAAACTAGGTTAGTATCTCTTCCTTTTTCCTTCCTTCCTCCTTCTCCTTCTTCTTCCTTTTTCTCTTCTTTTTCTTTGAGACAAGATGTCTCTGTGTGTCACTGGCTGTCCTGGAACTTGCTCTGTTTTTATTTTTTTTTGTCCTAACATTAAACTACAAGGAATATTTCTGACTAATCATATCATAAATAAGACAATGCTAATTTGTTGTCAGGGACTGTCACCAAGTTAGCTATTTTAGTTCATACTATTTAAAGCAATAGTCATTTGCTGATTATATAAAATTCTACAGTATTATAATGCAAACATTCCTGTAGATTTGTTTTTATATAAATCAGATTGAGAGTGGAATTATTTGCTCATACTTGCTAATGATTTTTTCATTACAATAAACACTGGAACACTAACAGCATTAAAGTGTTTAAATAAAGTGATTATAGTAAAGATGGGTATTTTAATAAGCTATAAGTTTTCTTATGAAAAATTTAGAAAAAAAATAAACATAAATTCAAATTATTTCAATTGGTCATCTCCTTATTTACGCCTTAAAGTTCAGATTGCCTACTTTTCTATCTCCTCTGGGCATTATGGAATACAGATATGTTAACTGATGTCTTTGTCGCTCTATTGCAAATCATTAAAATCTAATCAATATCCACTTTTCTCTAAGCAAATACGGTTTAAATTATATCAACACAAGGTCAAACTTGGAGAAAAGTTGACCCTTGGGATTTAGCATTTGTGAATTGTTTTATTATAATAGTGAGATACCATGAATATTATTCCTGGAACAATAAACGATGAGGCAACAAATTTAGATTCCCTAGTGTACCTTCCAAATTGCATAAAGTAGGGGTAAGAACTTTGGAATCTTGTTTTTATCAGAGTGTCTTATCAAAGCAAAAGCACATTAAGACAGTGACTAATATTTCTGTTTTCTTTTTATGTGCTGAAAAAAAAGTAACAAGTTTAGGTGACTGGTTCAACTGAACCTAGGAGTTAAATCTACCCTATAGAATATTTCATTAACACATGCTTCAAAAATGCTCACAAATTAAAGTTGTGCACACAGATAGTCTATTAACTTCATACTCTAACAAAGTTTCAAAACTTTATTCAGTGTCATGTCAACAACAAACATCAGTTTGAGAAATACATACTTATAATTGCTTGTGATAAATAAAAACATGTTTTAACAGTGTACTTCTAGTTATAAGACAATGAGAAAAAAATCTATTAGGAGATCCCAAGAAAATGAAAATTCTACAGATATTATAATTAAACATTCCTGTAGATTAGTTTACCATGAATGAAAACTGACATACATTCAGAGAAATATTAAAAATTGAAAAATAAGTAATATCTAACTAGCAATAGTAATGTCATATAATAATTATAATTTAGTAGTTCAAACAATGAGATTTACCTTGCAGGCCATTTAAATGAAGAATAGCAAACAAGTGTAAAATTGTTACTTTATTTTATTTCTCTCAATTTTAAACTTCACTTATAAGATGTGTAGGTGCACAGCTTTTATGTAATTTTTATGAGATCCTAACTAATACTGTTATCATCAGATTTTAGGCATTTGCTTTTTTAATGTTAAAATTTTTATTTTTTTAAATAACTTTTTTTTTATCTCAGGATGGCATGTTTAGAAAACAAAAACTAGAGCAGCGTAATGAAGCACAAAATCAAATGCCAAGATAGAGATACACATTCAAATGAGATGCTTTATAAGCTGAATACAGGTATGAAAAGGAATGACATAGAATAGACTGGACATGGCATTAAAATGATCAACTGAATCAACATTTTTGAGCCAAATGGTAATCAGCTCAAACGTCCTCCAAATCTGAACTCTCGGGTGAGCACTTAACATTGACTTATCACTTTATCATGTCATTTACTGTACTGTTTTCTGATACCAGTGTAGTGTCTGGCACTGAATTCCTTGTACTGCAAAGTTCAAAGACAAATAAATCAAAGCCCCATCGTTAAGAACTTTAAGTAAGTTTATCTTCTATATAGAAAAAGAAAGACAGTGGACTTCCATCTATATCCAGCTGAGTTTGAATGTGGTGTGCCTCTGGAGAACAACATAAAGGTTACATAAAATGTTGCTTACAGAGAGCATATTGCCATGTTTTGTATAAAGTTTTTCACTAATGTCATTTCTGTTGTTATTGATGCTCTGGCTGATGACTCAAGTCTAGAGGCAAGAGAACCTACTTCAGTGGAATATTTAAAATAATTATCTTAAAAAAAATAAAATAAAATAATTATCTTGACTGAACTGGTATATAGTATGGTCAGGAAAATGGCAAAGATAAGTCTATAAAACAAATAGTTATTAAAAGAGAACTAGAAAGAAGCATACATATCATGGAGTCAGGAAAATTTAATACCATGGTAGGCATGTAGAGAGAACAAAGAAAAATAATAGCTAAGACGCTCTGAACTCAGGGGGAAGGACTGTTACCTGAAGTTAAAATGTTTATGGTTTTCTTGTCACATAATGAAAAACACTGAACTGCTAAGTTAGTGTTAAACTGAGGCCAAAATAAATAATTCCAAAATAGGGAAAGAGGCTGTGAAGTTAGATAACGGTGTGTATGTCATGCTTACATGGTAAAGAGTCTGAAGAAAAACTAAAGTGGAAAAAAAAAGACTAAAGGAAAAAAAGAGTACTGAGAAGGCAGAACTTTAGGAAGCTAAAGAAGGAGAAGAAACACAGCTATAACCAACAGAGTCAGAGGTAAAATGAACAAAGAAACAAAAACCATCTCTTTGGGAAGATTTTCAAACCAACCAGCAGGCCCCAGTAAGCATGAAAGGTCCTATTGTGTTTTAATTTGGTTAGCATACATATATATTGCTGGTGAGATGTTGGAAAACACGTGTCATGAAAACTCAGCTTTAATTGAATCGAGGGACCAATTAGAGAATTCAACTAGGGAATCTAACAGCTTCTAAGGAGCAAGGGATGTCACAGAAAGCCGCTGAGATCTTCTCATGAATCTCTTTCATATCTCTCTGCTGCTTCAGGGTGCAATGAGAACATTGCTTCATGCGTTTCCTAAATCATTGGTTACTAAAGATGGTGGGTGGAAGAAGGAAGGAGTGCGCATAAATAGAGGAACTCCTCAATGCACTAGAAAGTCCTTATATTGTGTGGCTTAAATACTGCTGTATTGTTGTAGTACTTAAAAACCATTTTATTAGGGAGGGGTTGAAGGGCATTGGGAAGGAGAAGGAAAAGGAAAAAACGAGAGTCAGAGAAGAAACAAGAAAGAGTAAGGGAGAAATTAAATATGACTGAAGTATACCACATGCATGAATGGAGTGTCAGAAACAATGTCCTGCATTTTGTACAGTTAAAAAATACTAATAGAAAGCTTCAAGTAAAAAATACTGTATTGACAATTGAGACCCTATCATGACATATCTTTTTAACTTTGTTAAATCTGTAAGCTTTAAATAGGACACTAGTGGTATTCTAACGTTTTTTTTTCTTAACATTTAACTTACATTGTCAATGCAGATTTCTCATGGTATATAAAACTAATTCCCGGGCATGCAATGTAAAAATATGTTTGGTGGAGAAGAACTACTGATTATGTAGTGACTGACCCAAGTTGAATTTTAAGGGAAGAAAAAAGCTACAAAGTCTTGTTATCCAAACACTAATTTGGTGTCTGTGAAGGTAAATCACAGGTAAATGAAGGGAATCTTACTAAACAAATTCATAAAGAATAAAAATAACAGTTTGTATATATATATATATATATATGTGTGTGAAGTTGGAGAATTATCAGACATTTGCATAACTCACAGGTAAATGCTTCTAAACTAATTGTTCGATGATTTTTATATTCACAGCTATATTTATTTTCCTCCACCTTCTATCCCATGTTCTATCTGCTATGGTTTGTAGCTGTTTTCACCCTTATTTTGCATGGATGCTTCCTCCTTAAGAAAAGTAGAAGGATCTTAGCCATTCTGATATGTGTAAGATGGAATCTCAGAGTTGTTTTGATTTGCATTTCCCTGATGACTAAGGATGTTGAGCATTTCTTTAAGTGATTCTCTGTCATTCTATATTCCTCTATTGAGAATTCTCTGCTTAGCTCTGTCCTCTCATTTTAATTGGATTATTTGGTTTGTTGGTGTATAATTTTTTGAATTCTTTATTTATTCTGGATATTAACCCTCTATTGGATGTAGGGTTGGTAAAGATCTTTTCCCAGTGTGTAGGCTGTCATTTTGTTCTATTGACAGAGTTCTTCAGTTTACAGAAGTTTAACACATTATGGAGAGGATGTGGAGAAAGGGGAACCCTCCTCCACTACTTGTGGGAGTGCAAACTTTTTTTCTGAACAAATTAAAAATAGTTTGGTTTTTTTTTGCATGGACTGTATGTTACACATAAAGTCTCAATCTTGAAGCCAGTGCTCCAAGCCAGTAGAACAGTTTATATAAAACATTTATTTGCATACAACTCATCTTTATAAAATATGAACTTATTTAAAATGATACAAAACAGAAAATTTATGGGATGCCATGCTTTATTTTGACATAAATGTATTTTGTGCAATGTAGCTTCTCAAGAACTTATCAAACTTGTACAACCACTTTGGAAATCAATCTGGTGTTTTCTCAGGAAACTGGGAATAGCACTACCTCAAGATCCAGCTATACCACTCCTGGGCATATATCCAAAAGATGCCTCACCATTCAGTAAGGACATTTGCTCAACTATGTTCATAGCAGCTTTATTTGTAATAGCCAGAATCCAGAAACAACCTAGATGTCCCTCAACTGAGGAAAGGACACAGAAATTGTAGTACATCTGCACAATGGAATACTACTCAGCTATTAAAAACAAGGAAATCATGAAATTTGTAGGAACAAGAAGAGATTATCCTGGGTGAGATGTCCCAGAAACAGAAAGAAAGGCATGGTATATACTCACTAATAAGTAGATATTGCCTGCATAATATAGGACAGCCATCTACAGACCTAAAGAAGCTAAACAACAAGGACGACCCTAAGGAGGAGGCTTCAGTCTCATTCAGAATGGCAAACCAGGTAGACACCATAAGCAGTGGAAGAGAGGAAACAAGATGGTAGCTTATGATAGAGGTTCCTGTGAAATGATTCACCCAACAAGATATCAAAGCAGATGCTGAGACTCAAGGCCAATCTTGAGGCAGAGCACAGGGAGTCTCATGGAGGAAGAAAGGGGTGAGAATAGAGGACACGGAGGGGACAGGAGGTCCACAAAGAGACCAACAAAACTAAAAAATCTGAGCCCAGGAAGTCCTGCAGAGACTGATGCACCAAGGAGGGCCATGCTTGGATAAGACCTAGACGCCTTGCTCAGATGTGGCAAATTGGCAACTCAGTTTCCACGTGGATCTCTGCGTGAGTGGAGCAGGGGCTACATCTATCATGAATTCAGTTGATTTCTCTTTGATCACTCACTACTGATGATGCATCCTCTCCAGGCCACCAATATCCAGACAGTCCTGATGAGACTTAACAAGCAATGGGCAGATGACAAGAGTAGAAAACTCCCCCTTTCAGTGGACAAGGGGAAGGAGGTGAGGGGAAGAAGGAGGGAGTGTAGGACTGGGGAGACTTGATGGAGTGAGCTGCAATCGGAATATATAATGAATAAGTTGTGAAGAAAAAATAAAATTAAAATTAAAAATAAAAAAGTAGAAGGAAACTCAAGGGATGAATGATGCATGCTGGAGAGGATGTGGAGAAAGGGGAACGCTCCTCCATTGCTGGTGGAAATGTAAACTTGTACAACCACTTTGGAATCAACCTGGCGCTTTCTCAGAAAATTAGGAATAGTGTTACCTCAAGATATAGCTATACCACTCCTGGTCATATATCTGAAAGATGCTCAACCATAAACCAAGAATATTTGCTCAACTATGTTCATAGCAGCATTATTCATAATAGCCAGAGTCTGGAAACAACCTAGATGTCCCTCAACCAAAGAATGGGTGCAAAAATTGTGGTACATTTACACAATGGAATACCACTCAGCAATTAAAATCAAGGAAATCATTAAATTTGCAGGCAAATGTTGGAAACTAGACGAGATCATCCTGGGTGAGGTATCCCAGAAGCAGTAAGACACAAATGGCATATACTCACTTATAAGTGGATATTAGCGGTATAATATAGGACAAACATACTAAGATATATGGTTCTAAAGAAGCTAAACAACAAGGAGGACCCTAGGAAAGGGATCAATGTAGCATCATATTTACAAACAAACAAGCAAAGGATGTGAGAAGCTGTGGAAGGCTGAGCAGTTCGGAGCACTTGTTGCTCTTGCAGAGAACCATATTTTTTGTTTTTTTTTGTTTTGTTTTGTTTTGTTTTTTTTTTGTTTGTTTTTTTTTTTCTCAGAATCTACATGAAGACTGACAAATATCTATAACTCCAGTTCCAGGGGAGGTGAGCTGACATCCTTTCCTTGATTTCCTAGGCACCAGCCACATACATGGGACACTGACATGTACTTGTGCAAAACACCCCCACACATAAAAATAATGATAAGAAAGAATTTTTAAATGGAACTTAAATTAAATTTTATTTTGTGTTATTTCTACTGAGAATATTCTACTGACTAATATATTAAGTATAAAATAATATAGTCATTAATAAAATACATTTTTAATTCCATAATCTGTCCAGCTACAAAAGAAACATGAGGAAGCAGAAGAGAGAACTGAGGAGAGAGTCAAGGAAGGATTGTGACATACCTTGGAATTTTCCTAATCTATGAGGTTGAAGTTTCAACATCTACAAAATATACACAATTTTCAATATTAGAGATGGGAATAAGAAAAAAAATTCTCTTGATTTGTTGGGGAATGGATTTTGACTCTCAAATAAAAATGAGAAAAAAGAAAACAGAGCTATTTAAAAAAAAATTGTCTTCCAGTGTTAAAGAGACAAGCCCCGTCTCCCTCTTCCGGCAAGTGGATAACTGGGTTTCTCAAACCAACACTGTCATACTGTGTGTCTTTGGATTCTAATGTCCTTCACAAAAGCAATGCATGAAATAGGACCTGCATGGTATTATGCTGTTCAGATGGGCATCTGTGCCACATATCTGTGACATTATCATTTTTGCTATTATCTTGAGTTTTAGACTCAGTGTTGCTCTATGCTTCTCCTCCCTTCGTTCTTCCTCTTGTACCTTGATTAGAACCCTTGCAGATACTTGCACACCAATATGCACACAAACATACACTAAGACACGCACACAAACATCACCACCACCACCACCACCACAACACACAAACAAGTCGTTCACATTTTAACGAATGCAGAAAAAGGTAGTCCATCTACACTGTTTTCAAGACCGAAGTGATTATAAACTGTAGAAATGTAATACGCTGAGAGTGATAATTGGCTTCTTATTTATAGAAAGCCCTTGAACAAGTCTGTCTCTGTGTGACAAGGCAGGCTGGAGACTGCTGATCATTCGAACAGATGCACGGCTGAACAGAGTTCATCATGCACGTGTGCACCCTGCCATTCACAGCGCTGGGTCAGGAAGCGCAAATGTTTCTCTGTGAGCACTGAACAATACAAGAGAGGCTTTTTGTCGAGTCAAAGACTAATGGTAGCTATTTATCGACACTGATAATTCGCTCCTAGAGAGATCTTTTTTCTCCTTTTCCTTTACTTTACCGTCTCTCTAGTGGGTAGACTGTTTTCAGGAATTTATTCATATTTTTACCCTGTCATTAAAACTACCCTGGAGAAGTATGAGGGTCTCAGTCCAATAGAAAAGTTTATGGAAGAGGAAAATGGTAGTTTCTGTGGGACGATGTGCAACAGTTGTTGAAAACACTGTAGACTTAATGATACTTAAGAAGATACTTAAGAAGAACGGGGACCACTAAGGAATCTTTGAAAGACACTGAGGAAGTGGGAGTCAGGAGACTGCCTAAATAAAGGAGATGCTCACCTCATTTTGCGCCCATATTAAGCTGAAAGAGGAAGACAAAATCAAAGGACAGAGAAAATGTTTTAAATGTTCATAACTACACGGACAGACAGTAAAGCACAGCAGACATACAGGGCTGGTTGACTGTAACTGTCTGCATCACCCCTGGCTTGCTGCTCACACAGCCTCTCTGTCATGACGCTTAGGTTTATGGTTTTTGTCTATTTACACAATAAATTAGAGTACAGATAACCTCTAATTCTCATGTGGATTCCCTTATCTTCCCCCAAAAATGATAAACTTCTATTGACTGAATTAATATTTATTGGGCATTCTAATTAAAAGTAAACATTTATTGACATAATTTATTGCAGTTGTCTGATTTATATACTGCTTTAAGTGGAAATACAATCTTGTAATCACAATCTTGTAATTGTTGGAACAGAAAGAATCAATTATTTAACAACTTAGATTATGTAACTACCTTAAGATTCAAAACAATGTCAACAACCTTAACTTCTGCAGTGTAGGAAGAATAGTCCTTCCGACTAATTTTGAGGACATGAGAAAATATACAAATAATCATAGAAAGCATAAAAGACAAGTTACTAACAGAGTTAGTAACTAACAAGTTACTAATGTACTTTGCAATTTGTCTTTAAGTAAATTCATTGTCATTTCAGTCTTTATTGCCTTTAAAAATTTTGTAAAGCAACTTGAAACATTCTCTTTTATGAAAAATAGAATTTAAAATAACATCTGCTTGCTAACATGAAATATTCCAGCATGTAATGACTGTGTTGAATAGGTAGAGTTACTATTGCCACAAAGGAGTCAGTATGTATTTTATTTCTTTTAGCTTTAATTTTAAGCTCATATTTGAATTTTGTAGAAATCATGAGCCTAACTTTGCAGGTCCCTTCTCATCAATGAA
Source organism: Psammomys obesus (assembly GCF_907164565.1). Classification (NCBI taxonomy): domain Eukaryota; kingdom Metazoa; phylum Chordata; class Mammalia; order Rodentia; family Muridae; genus Psammomys; species Psammomys obesus. The sequence goes on along the minus strand of NW_026596166.1, from coordinate 14,028,119 downwards.
ATTAGGAAAGTGAAAAAGTGCAAAAGGCAAAGCACTGGCATTTTAAATTCAAATATCAACACAGGAGGTGCATACACACACACACACACACACATACACAGAAAGACACAGTGTGTGTGTGTGTGTGTGTGTGTGTGTGTGTGTGTGTGCACATCATTTTGAGACTCTAGCTGACACTGTTAGTAAGGATATTAGTGTTAGATCAAATATAGTTCTTTTTAAACACTGGGTTATTTAGTCATTGATATCCAAACCAAAAAGTTGTCGTGAAGATCTAAATAGAGAGCAACTGTTCATCTGATGTCTTTAAGAGGCATGAAAGAATGGAAAGTTGAAGACTTCTCATTGAATACTGTAGAAATCAAGGTTGGTTGATTGCTAGGGACAGGGAACAAGTAACAAGGTATGTCTTATTTACAAACAATGAGCAATTAATTCTAATCTTACTCTAATTATTTCTAGTTGTATCACCTAAATGTATGTTCATATTTAAGTATGCATATGCATGATGTTGGGGATATAGTATGGTTGTGTTGTGTATAAACTGGGATCAGAATGAAATAGGAAAGGGGAGGAAGAAAAAAATTAACAGACAGATTTAGAAAAGAATGGGTAGAAAAGCAGAGGTCCTGAGGAGGGGAAATAAAGAATGAAGGAAGAGTGATTGAAAGAAAAACTGAGAGCTGTGAAAATATGGTTGGTAGCATGCTTGCTGTGCATGGGAGAGGATTTGAGTTTGAAAGCAGAACCCATGTGAAAAGAGCTGAGCATGGTGGTGACTCTTGTATTTCCTTCACTAGGAAGGCAGATAGAAGGAGATCCTCAGGCCCTGCTGGCAACCAACCCAGCCACTCTCCCAGCTTCAGAGCAATGAGCAAGACATGCTGTCTCAAAAGTAACAACCAAGCAAAACAAAACAAAGATATGAAGTTGATAAACACAAGACAGAAGGCATGCCCAAAAAACAATACTTAATTTGTTCCCGGGCCTCCTTTGTGTGTGCACTCTGTTTCTTTCTGTCTTTATCTCTCTCTCTGTCTTTCTTATACACACACACACACACACACACACACACACACACACACACACACACACACA
>NW_026596166.1:14020838-14027011 GCF_907164565.1 Psammomys obesus | reverse complement strand
ACACACACACACACACACACACACACACACACACACACACACACACAAAGCCACCACAGGAAATAATGTTTTCTCCAGACTCTGAACACTGTCCAAGATTTTTTAAAAAATGGATATTTCAAGCCAAATCTTTTCAGCAGCAAAGGAATGCTGAACCAACTCTTGTGTTTATCTAAACAAACTTGCATCATGTATTTAAAACACTGGAAGCAGAACTATTTTTTTAACAGGATGCTTTTAGAAAACAAGAGTTACAAACTTTTCAAAAGAATTCTTGCTAAAGAAAAAGAAAATTAAATTTAAATGAAGTGTTTGTCATAAATTGACACTTCAGAAAGGCACATTAATTTGCAGACAACAGTATCTTTCTATTCCTTTGTAAAATTTATTTTCTTCAGATAAGCACAGAAAATATCTACACAGGGACAGATGTGAAGCCAAAATGAAGTAAATTAAGCTGATTTCTAAAACAGTACAGCATATTTCTCTCTTTGTATTTGGTTACATGTAGAATGGAACTCACAGGTTATATTTAATAAGATCATAGATTCATATTTTCTTAAAAATAATTAATTGAAAAATTGCAGAGATCTATATGAATGACATTTGGATGAGTTTGCAGACTTACAGTTCTACTTATTAACTATCCTTATTCTAAGTAAGAGTTAATTAGAAAGCAAACAATGGGAAAGACTATGGTGAAATTATTTTATAAATTATAAATTCGTCATCAGGCACTTAAACGTTGTCACCCATTCTTATGTTTTGTTTTATAGTCATGGACTGCACTTTCTCTAGATGCCCCATTCTGCAAAGTACAAGTGCATGTAATTGTCTGTGCTGTTAATTTTCAAGAAGCTTTTTATTCTTTTTCATTATTGTAACACATATCTGAGTTATTTTTATACTGAAAATATTGCAAAGAAATTTGATCTTCTTTTTTACCTTGAACATAAAATTTCATGGAGATTTCTGAAGTTATTTCACAACATATGTATTTGGTTATGTCAGTGTTTTGGTAGCAACATTCAAATTTGGAGATTCTCTGCATATTATGTTACTTCACCTTTATTTGCATAGGAAACATAGGGAGGGGGAAAGGGGAAGAGAAATGGGAGACAAGGAGGAAGAGGGAGAGTGATGGAAAGTTGTATAATTACGATGGTCACCACAAACATTTAGACTACTTTGCATAAATTAGATTCTAGTACATATGTTCAAGTGTTCCCATTCATGTATCTGATTTGCCTATAGTCTTTCTCAGTGTGTGCCAAAAACTATGTGCCTGGTATCATACATATTAACAAAACTTTATGTGGAAAAAATACATCCAGCTAAATTTTAGACTGCACCATGGAAGACATGGCATCTGAGTGATGCCTTAAAGGAGGTACAGAATGGGATCCACAGATGTGGTTTCAACTGTGTTTATGACAAAAGATGAAGTGACCAAAGCACTAAGTGTAGAAGAACTCAGGATAAATATATCTGGGCACAGGGGTCTTTTCTGAGACTGATTATCCAACCAAGGACCATGCATGGAGATAACCTAGAACCCCTGCTCAGACCTAGCCCATGGCAACTCAACATCCAAGTGGGTTTCCCTACTAAGAGGAACAGGGAATGTCTCTGACATAAACTCAGTGGCTGGCTCTTTGACCTCCCCTGCTGCTTAAGTAAAAACAAGGAAATTATGGAATTTGCAGGTAAAAGGATGGAACTGGAAATATCATCCTGAGTGAGGTAACCCAGACCCAGAAAGACACACATGCTTTGTACTCATTTATAAGCAGATCTTTAGCCATATAGTACAAGATAAGCATACTATGAGGACCCAAGTGAGGGTGCATACATCTCACTCAGAAGGAGAGATAGAATAGACAGAGGTAATAGCTGAAGAGACGGGAAAGGTGAGTGAGAGAAGGGCCAGTTGGTGCAGGGATTTAAAAAGGTCGAAATCAGAACTGAGGAGAGCAAGGGTGAGAAGCTGAGGGTGGGGACATCTCGGTGACAAGCAGAAGACCCAAGTGAGGTAGGCTCCTGGGCAGATATGAGAAGACTCCTAGTCGCAGAGAGCATAGAGACTGAAGAGGACATCCTCTAACTTGACTAGTCTTCTAGTAAAAAGTGGGGAACACCAGCCACCCCACAAAAACTTTGACACAAAATTTACCTTGCCTATGAGATGTGCAGGGATAAAGATAGAGGAGACAGAGCAGAGATTGAGGGAATGCCCAACCAATGCCTGGCCCAACCAAAGACCCACCCTATCGGAGAGTGCCAACCCTTAACACAATGCTGAGCTTGTAGACAGAAGTCTGTCAGAGTTGTCTTTGAGAGGCAATACCCAGCATTGCCCCCAAACAGATGCTGAGACTAACAGCCAAGCATGTGTAGGGAGTCTTGGGGAATAGTGGAAGGAAAGAGAAAACGATACAGAACTGACAGGAGCTCCACAGAAAAACAACAGAACCAACTAACCAGGGCACAGACGGGTTTGCTTAGACTGCAGCTTCAACCAAGGACCGTGCATGAACTGGACATAGGTCCTCTACAAAGATGTAGCAGATGGCCAGCTTAGGCTTCAAGTGAGTACTCTGGTAAGGGAAGTGGGGACTACATTGGACATGGACTCACTTGCTGGCTTTTAGTTCACTTTTCCCTGGCAGCATTGTCTTGGCAGGCCTTAGGCAAAGAGGACAAGTTCAGTCTTGATGCAACTTGATGAACTTGGATAGATGAGAAAGGGAGGTCCCTTTTCTAAGAAGGAAAGGATGAGGAGAGGGAAAGAAGATGGGACTAGAAAGGGAGGAGGGAAGAGGATACAAGGGTGTAAAGTGAATAAAAAAAAAAGATCAAAAAAATTTTTTTAAAGGATCAAATAAGATAAGTAAATGCTATATTGATTTGACCATTCTGTAACTCTGGCACTCATAAATGAGGCTCTGTATTCAAGGTCATAAATAAAATAAATGGGAAGAGTAGAATGATGGAGAATATGAAAGTATATAATGCTGAAACACCTTCTTTATGATCAGAAAATGAAAAAAAAATCTTTGTGACTTCTGGTTAGAATTTAGGTTTTCTTTAATGACCTGTTGCTTATAAAAGAATAAATAAAGAATGTTTAGATTTTGTAAAGGAAAAAAAAGACTGGGGTAATATGTAGTCAGAGAGAATTATCAGAGTGGAAATATAAATGCTTGCATTTCTGCCTCTATGTCTTGTATGTGTCTACCTAGGCTACTGATATCCTGTAGGTGGAATTAGTCTAAGAATTAAATGCAAAGGGAACCATGTCCCTATAATACTTTTTTTCTTTTTTTAAATTAACTTTTATTAATTACACTTTATTCATTGTGTATCCCCCCATAAGCCCTCCCTCCTCCCCTCTTAGCCCCACCCTCCCCCCTCCTTTTTGCATGCATGCCCCTCCCCATGTCCACTGATTGAGGAGGTCCTCCTCTCCTTCTTTCTGATCTTAGTCTATCAGTTCTCATCAGAAGTGGCTGCATTGTCAATCCCCATCCTGAAAGGCAAAGAGGATGGACATCAGAAGAAAAAGAAAACAGGAAACAACCTAGGAACCTGCTACAGAGGACCTCTGAAAGCCAGAAGAAGAAAACAGGAAACAACCTCGGAACCTGCCACAGAGGGCCTCTGAAAGCCTCTGCCATGCAGACTGTGAAAGCAGATGCTGAGCCTGATGGCCAACTATCGGGCAGAGTGAATGGAATTTTATGTAAGAAGTGGGAAATAGTAAGAGCTGGAGAGGACAGGGTCTCCACAAGGAGCACAACAGAACAAGAAAATTTGAACACAGGGAACTTCCCAGAGACTCATACTCCCTATAATACTTTAACAAAAGTTCTCTCACTTGAAATTTATAGCCTTTGTCCATTCTCATACACAGATGAGCACTTGGCATTGGTGGTCAAAAGGAAAAGAAAAAAAGATCAGGGACAGAGAAGCTAGTAGGAATTTACTGCAGGAGATAAAGTTTTTATGCTGTAACTGAAAATTAAAATCAAGAAGTAAGAATAGATTTATATAAGGTTTTTATAATATGAAATAGTGAATCTACTGACTTTGTGGCAAATTCTAAACTAAATTCTTTCCAAGCATCACCATAATTAATCCACATGAACTTTGCTTGCTTGTTTGTTTAGCTAGCTGGTGTTCTTTTTTTTAATTATGACAAACATGAAAAATATTTTTAGAGTAATGATGGGGAATATAGCAATGTATGTATTAAATAAAGTGTCTAACCTCTGGGTTTCACATGCATATTTGGGAAAAAGGGAAATAGGATGATGAGTGTAAGCTTTGTTATAGATGAGAGGGACCCTGGTAGATGGTACATGAGTTCCTAGAAGAGAAAAAAATGAACTCAGGAGAATTACTATAAGTTTTATTTTAGTTATATCACATCTTAGAATTCATCAGGAAACTATCTTGACATTTTGCAGAAGCCAGCTGAATATCTTACGTATATATTTTGGGGAAGATCTGCACAGTGCTGATAAGCCTTTACATTGCCAAGGAAGAGAGTGTGGAGTAGAAGACAGTAGGAACAAAATGTGATTTGAAGATAGGAGGAATAAATAGCAATCCAAGCATGACTTTAGAATTAAAATAGAATCAGTATATACTATGCTGTCAGAAAAGACAAGGAAGACTGAATTAGCAAGAACAGGTGTTCATTCAACAATCATGTCATTTAAATGGATATAACACCGAGATATGCAAAGAGATGGATGGATAGTTAGGGGAATAGATATACTGCACACACAGTCATGCTTGTGATATGACAACATGCACATCTTCATTTACCTATATATGTGGTTGATTGGTTGACACGCTTGTACCTTAGGGTTTCATGTGAACACCTGAAGCAACTATACCAACCACTGAAATTATTCATATCTTTAACCGAGCTGTAATGCTCTATATCAATCACCTCATGCTACAGACTAAGAAACTGTAGAGTGTAGATGAGCTCATATGTTCAGAAATTAGAGCTTCAGGAAAATCGTTGATAATAATGTCTACAGAAGCTGAAACTTCATGCAGGAAGATTGTACAAAAGCAAACAAATGATAAGAAACTTCTTCACGTATTTCTTAAGTACTGTTTATTTCTTTACTCTCTTTAATATTCTTTCTGTATTAGTTTTACACAATCACCTTCTTATTTTAAACATGTTACTCAATAGTCAGGAGATGGCTCAGCAAGCGAAGGTGTTTGCCACCAAGCCTGATGATCTGCATACAATTTCTAAGAACCAATGATAGGAAAGAACCAACTTCCACAACTTGTCCTCTGACATATACACACACACACACATAATGTAAAATAAAACAAATAAAATTGTTCTATCTGCATTTTTGTGTATTATGTATAAGAGGTGATATTTATATGTCTGTTATTAAATTTATTTCAATGAAATATAAGGTTAGAAATATAAAATTACAAGCTAAATATTTATTTTGAAAAACTTTTGCTTTTGTTTACTCAATGATGAACTAATCAAATGATGATCTACTCATTCACCAGAATAAAGTAATTCATAAGGAGAATGAAAATGCCTTGTTTAAACAATGTGAAATAGAGATTTTCTCATCACAACACAAATATGAATTCAAAAGACAAAACAAATACAGACACAGCAGTTCAGACAATTCCTATTCTAAAAGTGTATTGAGAAAAAACTTTATTAGACGCATACTTGTTTATGCCGAAAGTGAAAATGTGAACAAATTTTTAAAAACAAACAATGTGACACAGTGAAAGAACTGCTGTGGCTCCTTAGCAGATGAGATTGTAAACCAAAAAAAAAAAAAAAAAAAAAAAGATGAAGTGAGGGGAAAGCTCAAATCAGTGCCTACTCCTTGGAACTACCTTCTGTAAGAGTCTAGCACTGATGTCCTTATAACATGACAAGGGAGGAATGTCAATCTTGACTCCTGACATCATTTCTGTATTAAATTGCCAGGGGCCGAGGAGGTTTCTGATATATGATATTGCATAGCTTTAAACCTGTAACTCTGGTAACTGCCAGGTCTCTTCAAAGGCTCTAGAAATGCTGTCTGTGCATTGGGTCTAAACATAATGGCTCCCTGTGTTTGTGTGTGTGTGTGTGTGTGTGTGTGTGTGTGTGTGTGTGTGTGTGT
>NW_026596166.1:14019444-14020828 GCF_907164565.1 Psammomys obesus | reverse complement strand
TGTGTGTGTGTGTGTGTGTGTGTGTGTGTGTGTGTGTGTGTGTGTGTTTTGGCGAGAGGATATTTTGCCACAGTTTCATCATCCCCTTTGTGATTCTTCTCTCTCCTTGCACTTGAGCCGTCACGAGTACAGTGGCTCTTGGAGTTCTTGAGTTACTTGAGGAATATTTGACCATAAATGGAGGCACACTTTATTGTCATGACAGAGAGAGGGCTACACTCTCAGAATTTAAATTAGGGGTGACTCAAAACATTACGATTACTGGTCTAGGACCCCCTCTACTAGAAAATAATTACAGTCTGGAAGAAAAATTCTCTTAGGAAAGTTCTACAACCATTTCCCACATATTCAGTAGCCCTGGCCTCTTTACCCACCAGAGTCCAGAAGAGCTCTTTTCCAAATCATGAAAAAAAAGTTCCTGTTTCTTTTTTTTTTTTGGGGGGGGGGGGGAGTAACAGGAGGAGTTGTTTGTTTTGAAGCAGGGTATTACTGTTTGGTTCTGGTAGGCGTGTAGACAAGGCTGTTCCTGAACCCACAGAGACTTGCTTGCCCTTGTATTCTGAGTATTGAGATTAAAATGTTTGCCACCATGCCTGATCCTCTATATTTTTTAGGTTTTCCTGGGAGATGGTGAGTTAGAAGGCTTGGTGGTGAACTGTACTTTCTATACTATAGTCTGGTGACACAATCTAATGTTAAATTAACCTAAAATAATCTTATGAGGATGAAAGTAGTTACGGCAAAAAAGATTTTTGATATGCTTACAACAACTTGAAAAAAAATGAGTACAATCAAATATAACCTAATATAGTATACACAAAACAAAATATCGACACCTGGTATTACATATTGAAATGCTGGCTATAGAGATGGATCAGTGGTTACAGAAGACCTGGCTTCAATTGCCAGACCGACATGATTGCTCACATCTGTTCCAGGAGATTCAATGCCCTTTTCTGAGCCCCATGAACACAACTACTTGATGTACAGACATACATGAGATCAAAATACTCAGGTTCATAAAACAAAATAATTAAGTCTGCATTAAACACTGACTGTCAATGAAGATAAATTTCCTAACATGTAAAATTCCATTTGACCAGTACCCACAGATGGATACAGCTCTCTGCAGGGGTATCATCTGCTGCACTGTTAGACTTTCATTATCTCATAATACCATCTTTTAGTCTCTCCTGGTTTTTTTGTTGTTGTTATTGTTCTTTTTTTTTGTAACAGAGCTGGAGCCAGTTCATGGTCCAAGACAGGTTTGTTCATATGACATGTTATTGTTCACCTTTGTAATATATTTTAATGGTTTACTGTTAATATATAAATAAATATATATATATATATATATATATATATATATATATATATATATATA
>NW_026596166.1:13965748-14019434 GCF_907164565.1 Psammomys obesus | reverse complement strand
ATATATATATATATATATATATATATATATATATATATATATATATAATAAGGACTCTCAAAGCATTTTTAATGCCTAAAATCTACATTTTGGAAGAAAGACCTTGTAGATATTAAGAACAAATGCAAAGAAACTTAATTGTGTTAGTTATCTATGTTTATGTTCGTTTTTTTTAAGAAGAGAATATGTTACCATGGAATGAGAAAGGGAGAGAGCAGGTGGCAGAATGCCTCTTTAAAAAAAAAAAAAAAAAAAAAAAACAGACAAGCACTCAGTTTCATGCCATATTTGAAGGAGGGTTACTGTGGAAGGACTTTCTCAAGGCAGTGCTGTAACCACTTCTTAAATTCCTTTTTGCCCAGCAGTGTTGGTCAGATGTACTTGGCTAATTGGACTAACTAAACACAAATCTTGGCTGGATTAAAGCTGTACTTTTAGTCATTTTGTTAAAACCAGCTCTTTCTTGTTCCAATTTTGTATTCATGATTTTACAAAGCGCTTTTAATAGATTTGCTTTCCCTAAGTTAGCTCTGTCTACATCTACATTCAAGGCACAGCAGAGGCGAAAGCAGACAGGAGAGCTGTGCTGATTCTCTTCACAGGGCCATAGACTGGATGAGGTCATCGTCTTCCAGGTGATGCTAACTCTAAAGCACAGGGTCAATGTGCTGTTCTGAGAAGTCCTGCAGGAGGGGAGAGTCCCTTAGTATTTGCTTGGATAGTTTCCAAGGCACTCATTTATCCCTCAAGTGGTTATCAATGATGCTGTACTCTCCAGAAGAATGAAGAAACCCAAACAGGAGAATTGTTGGAAATCCAAGGTCAGTTTAGTTATAGGAAAGTCACTCAAACATTTTCCTGAATATGTAATTTGTACACATAGGAAGTTAAATTTTCAAATACTTGGGAGTAAAGAAAATACATAAATGCGTTAAGTATAATATATATGCATATATGTAATGTATATGTTGACCTGAGATAATATTTCCATAAATTATTTATACAGAGTTTAAATTGAATAGAATCATATAAGGTAAATTGTTTCTGTTTTTATCAATAAAAGGTCTTAGTGACAAGACGGAGGCAGTGGGCATGCTGAGAGAAATTATATAAATACTAATATTTTCAAAATATCAACATTTCCTCAGGTCCCACTGGTTAATGCTAACAATAACTACTGAAAACAATGAAGGAGGTGATATAGCCACTTAATTCAAACAAAGAAATGCTGTATAACATGCTGGGTTCTCATTAATAACCATTAATATTGAAAATAGAAAAATGAACACTGAATGTAATAATATCTTTCTAAGAAACCGAAAGCTTTCCATAAGCCACTTTCAGGCATAGTGTATTTTAAAGTGAGAAGAGAAAATTAAGACTTTATTATTTATCACCCTGCGCAAAACTAAAGTCCAAGTGGATCAAAGACCTCAACATAAAACCAGACACACTATTAGTAGAAGAAAAAGTGGGGAAAAGCCTTTAACTCATTGGCACAGGAGACAACTTCCTAAACAGAACACCAGCAGCACAGGCTCTAGGAGGAACAGTCAATGAATGGGACCTCATGAAACTGAAAAGCTTCTGTAAAGCAAAGGATACTGTCATCAAAACAAAACAACAGCCTACAGACTGGGAAAGGATCTTCACCCATCCTATAGCTCACAGAGGGCTGATATCCAGGATATATAAAGAACTCAAGAAGTTAAAAAGCAATAAATCAAGTAATCCAATTAAAAAATGGGGTACAGAGCTAAACAGGGAATTCTCTGTAGAGGAATATAGAACATCAGAAAAACAAAGAACTGCTCGGTGACCTTAATCATCAGGGAGATGCAAATCAAAATGACCCTGAGATTTCACCTTACACCTATCAGAATGGCTAAGATCAAAAACTCAAGTGACAATATGTGCTGGAGAGGTTGTGGAGAAAGGGGAACCCTCCTCCATTGCTGGTGGGAATGTAAACTTGTACAACCACTTTGGAAACCAATCTGGTGCTTTCTCAGACAACTAGGAATAGTACTTCCTCAAGATCCAGCTATACCATTTCTAGGCATATATCCAAAGTATGCTCAAATACACAACAAGGACATTTGCTCAACCATGTTCGTAGCAGCTTTATTCGTAGTCCTTCGATGGAGGAATGGATACAGAAATTGTAGTACTTTTACACAATGGAATACTATTCAGCAATTAAAAACAAGGAAATCATGAAATTTGCAGGCAAATGGTGGGATCTAGAAAAGATCATCCTGAGCGAGGTATCCCAGAAGCAGAAAGACACACACACAGTATATACTCACTTATAAGTGGATACTAGAGCTATAATACAAGATAAACATACTAAAATCTGTATACCTAAAGAAGCTAAACAAGAAGGAGTATCCTGGGTAAGATGATCAATCCTCACTTAGAAAGAAAAATGGAATGGACATTGGAAGAAGGAGAAAACAAGAAACAGGACAGGAGCCTGCTACAGAGGGCTTCTGAAAGACTCTACCCAGCAATGTATCAAAGCAGATGTTGAGACTCATCACCAAGCTTTGAGCAGAGTGCAGGGAATCTTACGAAAGAAAGGGGAGTTAGTAAGACCTGGAGAGGACAGGAGCTCCACAAGGAGAGCAACAGAAACAAAATATCTGGGCACAGGGGTCTTTTCTGAGACTGATACTCCAACCAAGGACCAAGGTCCATTCATGGAGATAACCTAGAACCCCTGCTCAGATGTAGTCCATGGCAGTTCAGTCTTCAATTGGTTCCCTAGTAAGGGGAACAGGGACTATCTCTGACATGAATTCAGTAGCTGGCTTTTTGAGTGCCCCTGCCCCGAGGCAGTAGCAGCCTTGCCAGATCACAGAGGAGGACATTGGAACCAGTCCTGATGAGACTTAATAAGGTAGCGTCAGTGAACTTGGAGAGGGGTATGGGAAGAGATGAGGGAAGGGTTGTGGGATTTGGAGGGAATTGAAGGAGCGGTTTACAGCTGGGATAGAAAATGAATAAAATGTAATTAGTGCAAAAATAAAAATTTAATTAAAAAAGACTATTTTATTTAAGTTTGTCTTTGATCCAGTGATTCTTAACCTTCCTAGTGCTGTGACTTTTTAATACAGTTCCTCATGTTGTAGTGACGTTCAATCATAAAATTATTTCTGTTGCTACTTCATAACTGTAATTTTGCTACTTTTTTGAATCATAATGTAATTACTTTTGGACATAGAGTTTTGCCAAAAGGTTCATGACCCAAAGGTTGAGAACTGTTGCTAAACTTTTCTCTGGAACAGAAAACCTGATTACTGATCAATTAATTAAATAATTTACCGAGGTACAAGTATTATGACGCTAACTATTATAAGCCATGTAAAACCCAAGTTCAATCTTGAATGTTGGTGAATATCTGCCTTTGTCTACATAGTCCTGCCCATGGACATACACATACATGTACACATACACATACACACACACACACACACACATACTTCTTAGGCATTCAGAGCAGTTAGAGTACAGTAGGGATACATCAGTCTTTAAAAATAAGAAACCAGTGTTATAATCTGAATGCTGGTCTCTCTACCGAAATCATAGCCTGAAATCTAAGGGTTGTGGGGAGGCACTGGAAAGCATGGCTTTGGAGAGCACCCTACCACATACATGAGATTAGAGCCCTTAAAAATCACATGCCAGAGAAATGGTGCTCACCACTCTGATACCACATGAGTCCAGCTGAAAAGCAAGTGCCCTCAATGAAGCAGGGCAAAGGACTTTACACTTGATCATGGATTACACAGCGTCAGAAATAAAAAAAAAAAGTTGTATATAGGATACCAGCTTGTAATATTATTGTTATAGTAGCCTTTCTAGTTAAGAATTATCAACTAGGATGAGAAATCTGCAAGGAACAAAATATATGTTTAGCTTAAAACTTTGCAAAAGACAACGGGAATCATACTGATAACCATATTCTTCATTTTGTTACACGTGGAACACACTGCTCTTATTATTTCTCAGTATCATTTAAGACTGAAAATACTAGTGAAAACTGCAAACATTTCCCCTTGTTTGGAAATAAGAAATCTAAAGTCCAGAAAAATTAAGACACTTGCCAAGAGGCACATATATCGTAATGAATAATTTTGTGGAATAAAGATTCTGTGGCTAAATAAAATATTCTAAATGTACCCTCCCTCGGAAGTTAAAGCAGCACCAAGTGTAGAGATTTTATGTCATCCTTGCCTGTAAATTTAAAACCATGTTAGAACTAGTCTTTAATGCTTCTGATGCAGCCTTTTCAATATCCCTAAAGGTAATTTATGCTATAAAAGTAAGCTAAAGGTCACAAGAATCAAGTAACATTAGTGAAATAAGCGAGTTCAATTGACATTGATATCTATTTTAAAAACCACTTGGTTCTTCTATAGCTCTATACTGATCACTTTGAGTGTGCAGACACAATCCCAGCAGGGTTCTGTGGAAGGCAACTGTTGCAGCTATTCATCATCTTGGTGAGATAAAATGCCATGACCAAATGATTTAAAGGAGGGATATTTACTGACTCAGAGTTCAAGGCTTCAGGTCTGTCCTGATGGGATAGTACTTAGGCACACTCAAGGGATTTGAAGAATTTGTGTAAACAGGGACAGAGAATAACAGGAGCCAAGGCACAAGCAGAGAGGCAATGCCAGGGTCTCATGTTCAGAAGACTGAGAAAACATGGCTTGGATTATTTTAAAAAAGAAAAAAAACGAAGAAGAATATGTCTAGCAGGATAACGCTCCTCAAACTTTTCTATTTAGAAGTTAAAGAGCTGCCTCTTCACTTAAAATTTCTCTGGATTGGAAGAGAATGACCTCCTGGAGAGATATTCCTTAGGTTGTAGGAATGGAAACATGACTGCAGAAGAGATTTGTGGGTAATACAGACTGTAGAGCAGGTAGATGAGATTTTTTATAGTCACCCTAGAATGAGTTGACAGAGAAGGAAGCATCCCTGAGATTTGCCTGGGCAAGTGACAAGAGGCAGTGATACGAATGTGCTGTTAACTTCCATCTAGCTCGCTGGCTCTCCAACTTTCTAATGATGTGACCCTCTAAGTCCGTCCCTCATGTTATGGTGACTCACGACCATAAAGTTGTTTTTATTGCTACTTCATGACTGTAATTTAGTTATCGTTACAAATTTTAGTGTACATAACTGATATGGAAGATATCCGACATATGACTCCAAAAGTGATCGGGACCCATGGGTTGAGAACCACTGATCTAGTTACACAGGTAAACAAATAGGAGGGTGTTGTTTAGCAGCCTAAACACAAAACGTCTTAACTAGTAGGCAGGATATTGAAGATGGGATCTGAGGCTTGAGACTGGATCCTCAAAAAAGAGAGATCTAGAAGGCATACTGACAGCTTTGTACAATTATTGAGTTTAGAAGTCTTCCCCGGCAGATGCAAAGACTGCAGCAGAAGACAGTGCAGGGAAGGAGGCAGTTACATCATCTGAAGGAGGAAGAGTGACTGAGGCTATGATATCTTTTATTTTTGTTTTTATCATTTTATTTTTACTTACATGTTTGTCTTTGAAAACTAAGGGAACAATGGAAGGAGAACAAAAAAGATTTTAAGGGACTATAATGGGATACACTGACATGAGTCTAGAAAGAAGCTATTGGGAGGAGGAAAGTGATCTGCAAGGGAGGGAAGGAGGAGAGGGACAAAGATGACTAAGGAAACAGTATGAATGAAATGTCGTAATTAACCCCAAACTTGGTATGATAATTTAAAAAGTAATTAAAAAATTAAATTTCCAGTTGTGATGTTGCAGGCCTTTGATGTTAGAACTTGAGAGGCAGAAGCAGGTGGATCTCTCTGAGTTCAATGCCAACCTGGTCAACAAATTCTCAGATATTCCTGAAACCTTAATTTCAAAAAGATACCAGAACAGGGAGGAATATATACATCTATATTTATCCTTGCTTAAATATTTGAATTATTATATGAATACACTTGTTAATTAGCACTCACATAAATTTAACAGTCTTAGCAATTAGCCACAATAAAAATGTATTATGCTTGGAATACACAATGTGTAAAACAGTCTGTGGCTAAGGGCAAGGCTGCATCAGTGAAGTCCCTGCTGCAGCATGAGAGTAAGGACTAGAGACTGAGTCCTCAGCACCCACAAAAAAGTCTTATGTGCATCTGTGACCCCCAGCGCAAGGCTGTCAAAAGCAGGCTGACCCCTTATATGCACACACATATATACACCACATAAACTCATATAAATAAAAAAAACTTAGTTTGCTATATTGAATAATGAAATTTTCTGTAAAGGATGCACCACATATATATCCATGTATATGTATGTATTTATATGGTAGAATAGTCTTCTATATTTTATATCAATAATCTTACATGTATCATAGTGAGGCATGATGTTTGTTAGGTTAAAAAGGTGTTATTAGAATCTTTTCACTTTTAGTTTTTCAGGAGCAAGTCTTACGTACACATGGAGTATGTGTCCACAAACAGGGAAGCTGCTCCTAGGACACGAACTGATACTTGCAGGGACATTGTGAAAGTTACCAGTTGCTTGGGCCTGGCAGATTCTCAGACACATAAGCAGATTCTTCAGAAGAAGTAGAAATGTACATAAGAAAGCTCTTGAAGGGCAAGGTGACATCCCTGGCTGGACCTGGAGAGGTGGCTGGTATTTGGCTTCCAGAGTGGACAATGTGGGGATTACAGCCAGCACCCTGCTCTAGCATGGCGCCTTGCATCTCTATACTCATATCAAAGGAGCTGAATTATAATGATGTCTTTTGTTATCTTTTTGAGTCACATTCCTGTCACCATAGAAACAACAGTACAATACTTCTCATCATCTGCTATTATAAGACCAATTTTTACAATCCTGTGCTGATTTTTACTATTTCCTCAATGTAAGCAATACCAGTCATATTGCTCAGATTTTAGCAGTTCTTAAATTTATTGATTTAATTACTTTTAAGAGCAAATATTAATCCTATAATAGTTTTTGTAAGAAACAGAGCCATAATTTCAATAGAAGCAGTTCAAGAACTATCTTATTTAGCTCATAATTAAACACTTATATGTTAGGTAATTTAGGCATAAATTTAGCACACAAGATCCTCATGAATTCCATTACTAGATAATTATGCAAGCTACTGTTACAACTTCATACATGGAAAAGTAGCATTTCAATGTTCAGATATGCACATTTAAGCAAAGAGATTCTCAAATAGATGGATGATTTGGGCCAAGGCATGCAATTATGCTAAAAAGAAATGAACTATGGAAACTAGACAGCTTTGTAACCTGAATTAGTACTTACTTCCATCTCCACCTTGCTTCGTTTGAACCCAAATGGCTCTTAACCAAAACGGTTGTTGATTCTCCAGCCTTAAACCCCATCATACTTATAAAGTGTATTTGAAGAGAACTCTTTTCTAATACCTAGATAATAACCAGATTAAGTGGTAACTGTTGTTTAATTTGGACAGCAATTTGCAGAAATATTTCTGATCCAAGGCTGGGAATCACACATCTTCTTTATCACAGAGAAACCAAGGGAAAGGGCATTTACTCACACTGCACAATGAGCTGCACCAGGGCCTCCCTTGGCTTCACGTTGAATCCATTGTACTGGCTGGTCTGACATCTGTACATCCCTGACATTTCCCTTGACACATTCACAATCCTGAGTGTCCCATCGTAACTCTCCATTTGCATTGTCCCATCAGGCATTGCGACTTCTTTATCCGCTCTAGACCAAAGGATGATTGGTTTAGGTTTCCCAGTTACTTGACACTGAAGTTCTATTGTGTCTCCTTCTCTGGTGACCAAAGGTGATTTTTCCTGTGGAACAGTCAGATTGGGTGGAACTTGAAATGGGAAAAAGAAAATTTTTCAAGGTTAGTATAAACTGGTAAGACATATTCAGGCACAGAATATCATAAGGAAACAATTTCTGCTGGTTGAAGGAATTTGGCAATGCAGATGACATTAAACATAGAAACCACAGTCATAAGGGGAAGGTGCTCTCACTTAAGGAAACCCTACAACTTTCATTGTTTACTCTCAAATATACATTCTCACAATAAGTATAATATTACATTTGAAGGCAAATAGTCAATATAAAGAAACTCTATTCAATGCCTTGTCTTATTAACCATTAACTGGCCCTCTATCTTTGTTTTAAACATAAGGAATTGATTCAACTGTTGCCTTCACATGCAAAAACTTCCTTTAACAGCTAAGTCACAACCAGCTTTTCAGCAAACTACCAATTAAAATAACAGCAATGAGATAGAAATATTTTATATTCTACATTTATATTTATATTCAGTCCAGTTTCAGAATTATTTCATTTTACTCATAAGAGTATGTCACAGCAACACAACATGTAGAAGTATTAGGAAAAGAAAAACCCAAGATATAAAATTAAAAGTTAAAAATTGGTGCTAAAATGCTTTTTCTTTCTGGTGAGAATTTAGTAGAACAGCTAATTAATACCATACACAGTTTGTTACAGTCTCTCATTTTTTAAGACTTAAATTTCATAAAATTTCAAATTATCATATTTTGTAGCAATATGGATATTTGCAAGATATTTCTATTTCCACAAAATTATTATTAAGAGAAAATGCAAAACATTTTTCAATGAATATAAGCAATGTCAATTCCTCAAGCAAATTATTTTTTTTTTCATTTTACTGTGAAAAAAATTTTTAATTTCTTTTTTACATTTTACTGTGTATACTTAGGATGGTGTTTGACATTTATTTTTTAGCTTGGTTTACTGTGCTGAAATATACTCAGGTTAGATCTTAATGGAAAACATGAAATACTGAGGGAAACAGCACACGGTGGATTTTCTTATAAACAATATCCCAAATACTATCTCATGAGAATATTAGCATTAATTATGTAATTGTGTTTGAACTATACTAAATGGGTCTGTTCATCAAAGTGTCTGTCCACAAACACGAACTAAATAAACTGTTAGAAATAGGAATAAATGGAAACATAACTGATTCTAAATTGCTGCAAACATTTTGAAAGTACTCTAGCATTCAGGTGAAATGGAAGGTTTAATTTTTCATTAGAGATTACAAACCTAGCTCTACTCCATTATCAGGGTAGTAAAACAGTTTCAAATTATTTTCTGACTAATTTTGACATGTAGATTCTATATAATATTTAGAGATATTAATTCAAATAAAAGTATTATTAAAATTACTTTGGCATTCAAATGTTTCACATGTACATTTTATTTTGATTAGGAAAATCAAAATATTCTTGATTTGATTAAGAAAAATTAGTTATATAATATATATTACAGCATGTAACAGCTGGATCGTATAATCACTGTCCTCTTTTAGTAAACATATGCATTCCAAGAATCGACGTCAACACGTTTTTGCCAGAAAAATGGATACAAGTAGAAAAAGATAGTTATTACACAATTTACTTTAAAAAATTATTTTGTAGCTATTAAATATTTAGTTAGAGAATTTTCTTTCTTTCTTTCTTTCTTTCTTTCTTTCTTTCTTTCTTTCTTTCTTTCTTTCTTTCTTTCTTTCTTATTTTTGGAAGCAAACCACACCCCCCACAAAAATCTGTCAATTCTAAGAAGTATATTTTAACAAAATAACTGAATGATTTCATAATATAATGATTTCATAACATTTGTGAAGGTAAATAAGATATAGTAATAAAATGATATTGGCCTTTGACACATATGATGTATTTCTTAGTATGTGCCAAACATACATAGAGATTTTATATTTTTATTCAACTCTCTTAATAATCTTAAGAAGTAAATATTTAATATTAATGTTTATCCAGTAAGAACACCAAGACTAAGAATGGAAAAATACATTGATTTAATCCAAATAGAGACACTGACAACTTGCTTGTGCCCATACCCATTGGCCTCACAGGATGATGAACAGAGCCCTTTTCAATATCTTGGTCTTTGACAAGGGGCAAGAAGAAATACAAGTGACTTTATGATGCATAATTCACAAAATTATCTGACTTCTACTATATTATTTCCTAACCAAACCTTCCTCTATTAGAATATATTGAATAAATGTCGAAATTAAATAAGATGTATCAATCTTACTTACTTTATGTTTCTAAACTTCCATTGTTTTCTTTGAATTAAATGAAAAAAAAAAAAAGACCATAATTTGAGACTATTTAATGGATTGCTTTTGCTTTAAATATTCACTCCACATAATTTCCAAAAGCCCCAGTATGGTAAGTGTACCCAATCTGAGCATCAATTTTTAAAGTTTTGAAACTACATATTTGCCTTTCTTGAATAAGCACTGAGGTCACTCACTCTCTGACAGGGACAGAGTACAATGTGAAATAGAGGAAAGCCAAAGGCAAGAATTTATATCTTGATTTAATATGATGAATATTTAAAGATCCTAAAACACTAGGCCATTATAAGTAAACAATTGGCTACCTGAATTTTTCCTGAAACTTTAATATTATGAATACCACATTTTCTTTCTATATTTGTTATTTATTCATTTAAAAATCTTTAAACTTGTCTAATTAAAATTAGTAAAACATATTTTAGTTTTTATCCTGACAGCTTAAAATAGGTATTTTTATGTATTACATCAAGTTTTACTAAGCAACAAAAACTGGATTAAATAACACTTTGTTATCCTTTTCTTCTGTAAGATGTTTTGTTTGTTTTAGTTTGGGTGAAATATTTCCATGACTTTATGCCATACTGTTCTGAAACTTGCTGTCCTATAACTTGTGACATAGCCACCAGTGCCCTTGAACTCATCACCTTATGTCTCAACCTCCAAAGTTCTAGGCTTGCAGAAGTGCATTCTGAACAGGCTTAAGGACTTTAATTTTGAACCAGAGAGCCTTTGTTGACAGCTGTCTTCAACCAAAAACATGATAATTTCCAAAAGTTCTTTAAGCACCATTGTTCTTCTTAGACTAAAGTTTATATATATCCTAAAGTTCAACTGACTAAACTCTCTGAATTATTACTATAAGTTCCCCCCCACATGGAGACCAAGATTGCTTATATTGACTTTTCTCTGCTTTATACGATGACAGTAGATCCTTTCCAACTCTAGGCTACAACTGCAATTTATTTTTATATTTCAAGTTTTTTCAAATCTCCAAATCAAAATACCAATAATTTCTTTAATTAATAATTAATTACCAACATATGCCATCTGCTAATTAAAATGATAGTTTTCCTAGTTTTCTCATATCCTCTTACCTGCCAATTTTAAGTAAATCTAATCCTGATGTGTGTGTTTATATTTGTGTATGTAAAAAATATATATATTACATATTAAAATGTCTTCCATACCTGCCTAATTTTTTAGTGCCACTAGTAATGTCCCAGGAATGTCATCACTTTGCTCTCTTGTGATATCCTTTGTAGTCTATTTGCCACTTGTGCCTCATTCTCCCCTTTCTCCTGCTGCTTTGGCATTACCTTTCTCAACATAATCACAACTTTGTTCAGGTTACTATGAAATCCAAGAACCTCAATGAGATTGCTCATCAGCACCCTGTTTTAAGAAAGTCTGAAAAGAGCGTGATGGTTTTCTTCAGTCATAGAAATGCCACGGTACAGTAGGATGAAGGATTTTAAATGATGATGTCATTTACATAGATATAAATATAATATAAAATACTAATATTGAAAAAGGAACAGCATGTTAGTGAGCAGTGTGAATATCTTCATTGTTAAGCAGAGCATGTTTCTTTGGGGTATAAGCTCTACTTTATCCAAACAGATCTTAGCCTCTCACCTCCCCAGTTACTCCATGAGATGACAGCTTATAGTTTGTTTCACAATAGTCACCGTTTTATTATCCATATGTATCTGATATTCTACACAAAAAAAATAAAAATAAGAGCTTCCCAAATGAACACATGCACACTTCATTGTTGTATTGTCAGCGCCCAGAAGACAATTTTACACATGATAGCATCTCAGTAAAATATTTCATGCCTAACAGATAAACTCTGAGAGTGAGATAGTTGGGCAGTAGTTCAGGGAGGAAACAGACATAGACGGGGGAAGCACAGGAGGAACACAAACCCCTACAGGGCTACAGCACAGTTGTTTGGCTTAAATTCACCAGGATTTTTCTTTATATATTTTGCTTCAAATTTTACTGTTCTTCCAATATTTGTGAAAAATATTAACATATCAAAAGTTCCCAGAAGTCCATAGAAATGTAAAACATTAAAACTATCTATATTTTAAACTCATTCATTGAAATGTGGAATAAGGCAAAATGCCTGCTCCCAGGCTGTTAGAATCAACCTGGTCCTGAAAGTCCTGGTGAAGATTTAAAGGTGTCCTGTTGGTATAATGTTCTTTTGAAATGTATACACCTTATCCTTGTTCATTCGAATGCTGATTTCTGCCCAACCCCCTCTGGTTTCAATCTGAATATTGCATTATGATACTTATTCTAAGCATCCTGTCTCAACTGTGTGTAAACAGGCCAAAATAAAACAACTAGCTGCAATGTTGTGCAAAGGGAGGAGCCAGAGGACAGGAAATGAGTGGGAGAAGGGGCTAGAGGAGTGCTAGGGAGAGAGCTGGAGGAGAGATCTTGGAACAGAGTGGACGAATAGACTGGACCTAAGATATCACTAAAAGCAAGTATAATGTGGGGAATCTAAATGTTAGGAAACTATGAGGGCTTGGAGGTTTAGGAGGGAGTAAGTAATGCCCAGCATTGTGTTCTAGGTTAAATAATAATAATAATAATAATAATAATAATAATAATAATAAACTCATTCATTGAAAAGTGTATTATTTGTTAGAAATTGTGTTCTTCCTCTAGGGAAGATGCTTAATCCTCATTTGGAATGGCAAACAGAATAGACATCTGGAGCAGGAAAGGACAGGGAACAGGGCAGGAAACTACAACAGAGGGCCTCTGAAAGAATTTACCCAGCAGGTAAAAGCAGATGCTGAGATGCATAGCCAAACTTTGGGCAGAGTACAGGAAATCTTATGGAAGAATGGGGAGATAGAAAGACCAGGAGGGGACAGGAGCTCCACAAGGAGAGCAACAGAGCCAAAAATTCTGGGCCCAGGGGTCTGCAGAGACCAATGTTCCAACCAAGGTCTATTCATGGAGATAACCTAGAACCCCTGCTGAGATGTAGCCCATAGCAGCTCAGTGTATGAGTGGGTTTCCTAGTAAGAAGATCAGGGGCTGGTTCTGACATGAACTCAGTGGCTGGCTCTTTGATCACCTTCCCCTGGGATGGCTGCCTTGACAGGCCACAGAAGAAGAGAATGCAGCCAGTCCTAATGAGACCAGATTAGGCTAGAGTCAGATGGAAGAGGAGAAAGACCTCCCCTAACAGCAGACTAGGGGAGGGGTTAGAGTGAGAAGAGGGAGGGAGATTAGGACTGGGAGGAAATGAAGGAGGGCACTACAACTGGCACACAAAGTGAATAAATTTTAATACATAATAAAAAATCTACAGATATGTAAAAAAAGTTAGAACACATTGTTTTTCTGACTTTTTCGTGGGATCACAGACTAAATAAAAACGTGAAAGAAAGGAAAATATTTTAATATTACATTGGAGAGGAAAAAGAGAGCATCAAACCTTTAGTCATTACTTGAAATTTTTTATTACTCAAAGCAGGTAGATCCATATGAAGTCCTAGAAATAAAAATATTGTGAACCAGAAATCAAGATATGCTTGTGCAGTTACTTGCTTGTGTTAAATTTTTAAAAAGATTATGAAGGTGAAAGGTATACTTTATTTTTAAAATGCAACAAATAGAATTTTCTACAGTGGAATGACTAGAACCATATTTTTAAAACTCCTTAAATAAATATAGCATTAATTTAATTACACTTGAAGTTTTAGGAAAAAAAATAGTTTATAGTAGATTCATATATCTTAGACTAGAATATATAACTGATACTAAAATATAAAAATAAAAAATAACATTTCAAATAAATAATGGGTCTATTCACATGACTTTTAGATGTAGAACTCAAGAACTGTCACTCTAGACAAACTGATGCAAAAAAAAAAAGAAAGACCAATGTAAAGTACATTTACAGATGTAAATAATCCACATGAGAGGTAAGGATGTAGTTAGTGAGAGCCCTTGACCAGCATGTATAAAGCTCTACACTAGGTTTCCAGGACCACTCAAACAAAGGAAATAAGGATGTAAATGAATGTAATCAGATAAGTGTGTGCAGGTATGTTTTCCATTCAAAAACAATGGGAAGTTTAAAGGCAATGACAGTATTGTTCTTTTCCCAATGTTAATTTTATTCAACTCTAATTCCATATGTATGTATGTTATTTTGGTCAGCTGACCCTCAGATTAGAAGGGAGTGCTGAATCCTTTGGAGAGGAATTATAAATACTTATGATCTGCCTGAAACGGTGCTAGGAACTGATTTTTGGTGTTCTCTAAGACCAGTGGGTGTTCTGAGCTGCTGCCGCAGTTTAAAATTTGTGCTGCACTTGATAAGAGTTTTACAGCTGACTTAGACTTCGAGGAAAACAACAACCCGTTTCAAGAAACAGGGATTGGTGGATGTAATTTACATTGGTGTGGCTCAGACTCAAAGTTCAGACCTCATATTTTTTAGAAGACAGATACTCTATCACATGAGCGATTCTCCATGATCATGCTCTTTAGTTCTCAATCTTTTCCCTGCTCCCACATTATAGAATAATTTCATAAGGACATATACATATATGACATATACAAATATTGAGAGAGAGAAATATATACTTAAATATTGAGGTTTTGATGAGTCACAGACATTTGATAAATATTTTGCCTTTGCAGTCATAAGTTAGGTATTAGGGTATTAGTAATGACATTTTATGATGGGCTGTGGATAATAGAAAGAAGCTGGTAGTTAAGGGACATCATTTGCACTTATACTAAAACCCGCTTGTTTCTCTTCTATTGTATATTATACATTGGAGAGAAATGCTATTTTCATAATCTCTTCTTTAAAACAACTATACAACAATATGGGACTACTCTGATTGCCATTCATTCTACAGCACCTTAAAAAGCACTGATTTTGAAAAAAAAAATGCCTCAATACACCAACGTTGTAAGAATATATGTTTAATGGTCACTGGGCGTAGACAATCAAATGGCACAACACAAATCAGAGAATATTCTTCAAATTCAAAATACTTCTAGTCTGAGTCCTGACAATGATTTTACAACAGTAAATTTGACTCATTTTCAGCATGGTGAATATGTATTTGTTGGAATACAGTAAAGAATACTTGAAAGCTATCTGGGGTGAAAAAATATTCAGATATGGTAAAATTTTCACACTTACATGTGGAGCTGCTGATAGATGCTTCCTGCTAGACATCACCTCTGCTTGGTTGCAAACAGTTTATGATGTGAGCCAGAAAAATTACTGACCTTTCCTTACTAAAGAAATAAGTATTGTTACCAGATGCTTCCTGGGAAGAATTCTTCATTTGTACAAAACCAAGAGGAAAACAGAGACGATTATATGATATTCAGGACCTATAGCTCTGAGGTTACTGTTTTATTTATCTATTTGCTCATCCATCCATTCATTCATTCATTCATTCATCCATTCATTCATTAAGACCGTGTGTCGCTATAGCCCTAGGTAGTCTTCAGCCACCTAGGCAACTTAGGCTACATTTTATTTTGAAAGATTTTTAATTTTTTTTTGTATTTTTTAAGTTTTTTAATTAATCACACTTTGTTCACTTGTATCCGCCCCCCGTGAACACCTCCCACCTCCCTTCCCAGTCCCACCCTCCCTACCCCTTCTCTACGCATGTCCCTCCCCCTTCTCTATGCATGCCCCTCCCCAAAAGTCCACTGATAGGGGAGGTCTTCCTCTCCTAGTCTACCAGGTCTCATCAGGACTGGCTGCATTGTCTTCCTCTGTGGCCTGGTAAGGCTGCTCCCCCCTCAGGGGGAGGTGATCAAAGAGCAGGCCAGTCAGTTCATGTGGAGAGAGAGTCTCTGTTGCAATTACTAGGGAACCCACCTGGACACTGAAGCGTCATGGGTTAGCTAAGGCTACTCTTGAACTCAGTGTCCCTTTGCTTCTATTTCCTGTGTGCTGGAATCACAAGGCAGCAGTGCTTCTCCTGGTATCACCATTAGTTAGAAATATTCAGAACGCCCCTGAGATAAAGGCAAGTAGAGCGTATTTCACCTCTGTACTTTTCCTACGTTGTCTTTAGCTTTATAAACATGTCTGAAAACTAAATTGACAAATATCTTTCTTCAAAAAATCTTTTATACTCACTCATATAAACATACAACATAGAATAAACCCACTAAAATCTGTACATCTAAACAAACTAAGCAAAAGAGAGGACCCTAACTAAAATGTTCAATCCCCATCCTGAAAGGCAAAGAGGATGGACATCAGAAGAAAACGAAAATAGGAAACAACCTCGGAACCTGCTACAGAGGGCCTCTGAAAGCCAGAAGAAAACAGGAAACAACCTCAGAACCTGCCACAGAGGGCCTCTGAAAGCCTCTGCAGTGCAGACTGTCAAAGCAGATGCTGAGCCTGATGGCCAACTGATGGGCAGAGTGAATGGAATTTTATGTAAGAAGTGGGAAATAGTAAGAACTGGAGGGGATGGGAACTCCACAAGGAGAGCAACAGAACAAGAATATTTGAACACAGGGAACTTCCCAGAGACTCATGCTCCAACCAAGGACTATCTGTGGAGATAACCTAGAACCCTGACAATGCAGCCACTTCTGATGAGAACTGATAGACTAAGATCAGAAAGAAGGAGAGGAGGACCTCCCCTATCAGTTGACTTGGGGAAGGGCATGCATGCAGAAAGAGGGGGAGGGTTGGACCGGGAGGGGAGGAGGGAGGAGCTTATGGGGGAATACAAAATGAATAAAGTGTAATTAATAAAAGTTAAAAAAATGGAAAAAAAATAAATCTTTTATCATTACTGAAATTAATCTTTTTAAAATATTATCATCTGTGCATCTACACTAACTTTCCATTTTCTGAAATGGAATGCCTAAGTCTTATTCATTCTAATCCACCTTACTTAGAAAGCCTTCACATTCACATATGCACATCTTATTATGTATGCAGTGAAAAACTTCCTATTTGGTCAGAACAGGTCTGACCTTCAGATGTGCCTAACAAATTTGCTTATTTGTAAACCTACACCTACATTCATGAGTGGGTGAAAACCTAAATACCATGCAATGAATAAGCATCATTTAAACACTCTGCTCTGTTCATAATTTCTCAGTTCCCCTATCCTTTATTTGTCTACAGTGTCTCTGTATTATATTGCACATAATTTGTTTTATACATGGCACAGGAAAGTGTGTACCTCCTATCTTAGGGAGTTTGAACATGGCAAGATAAGCACCAAAGTTTTCTTTCTTATCAATAGCCCTCATACTATGTGACATTTTGAGGTACTTTAGAAGTGTCTAGTAAAATTCTGATTGACCAGATAGTCATAAATCTAAGTTACTACCAACCAATGAGGGAAAAATACTGATAAATAATCAGTAGCTTATGATTATCAGATGCTTGAAGATAAAACAATAAAATTGAGGTCATTTTTCCACATGAACACTTTTCCATTCTTAATTTTTAAAAACTACAAAGCAAGATCCAGGCAGTCCTGATGGGACCTGATAGACTAGGGTCAGACAGTAGGGGAGGAAGATTTCTATCAGTGGACTAAGGGAGAAGGTGGGGGGGGGAAGGGTGGGATGGGAGGAGATGAGGGAGAGGGCTACAACCGGGATACAAAGTGAATAAATTAAAATAATGATAATAATAATAATAAAGAATATTTAAATTGAATTAAAAATCCATTCACATTGAATTTTTATTGTTTTAATTAAAAATCTACAAAGCAATGGATTTTATATTATTAGTAATAGTATCATATTTCAATTTGAGCATAGGAATGATACAATGAAGCAGAAATAAGACATTAAAATGTGGAAGGAAGCGCTTGGTAGGTTTGAATAACTTACTTACTCTATGACCTTCTGTATGTAGCAGCCAATAAATAGCTAGTCTGAATGCTCATGTGGGCTGCTCTTCCAAGACTCGCATGGATTACAGTACTGTTCACATAACAAGTCCTCACACCAGATGACATGCCTGCTGTTTCTATCTGTGGTAAGAATTAGCATAAATACATCTCTTGTCCTTTTATGTAAATAAGAGCTGTCTTTTGTTTTTGTGCCGAAACATACATTTCAGTTTCTAACTCAAAATAAATTAGGAACGCTAACAGGACAATATCGAAGATATTGTTTCACGAATCTCTGAACAGAGCAGAAAGAAAAGTCTATGTCACAAACACACAGAAGGTTAAAATACCCCAGCACCTACATCTAAAATTCTAAGGAAAAGGTTAAAGGACATTAATACACACACATACACAATGCTTATTTTTTGAAGAGTTGGGAAATCTTATTATAACAGCATTGTTAGGGGTTTGGAGCATATGGGGAGCAGCAGTATCCTGGAGGTAGAAATTCTGAAGGTTTGGTTTTGGAGATGGAAGACATGCAGTGCCATTCATTGGGGAAACAGGTTTGGCAGGCATCAGAAAGGACTGTTCCAACTACCCTCTCCCAGCAGGTGTTGCTATGGCACAAAAATAGTCTCTGAGGGATTCCACAGAACACAAAGTTTAAGAACAAAACAGGAAAATCATTCTCTGCACGACATTCATACTTTCTCTGCTACATGAGCCAAAAGACTGGTTGCAAATAAACACAGGTCCTATGGTTACTGCCTCCTCGATGACTGAGGTCAATTTTGGCAGTGCTTGTCCGCTTTTCCAGTATCTTCAGTTGTTATGATCTTCGCACAGTTTAATGATCTAACTTGAGCATCTCACAGAATATTTGTAGAGTTATTAAAAATAAATCTCTATTACAAAAATTTCCTACTACCCACTTTTTATTCCTTCCTTAAATTCCTTCTCTGCTTTGTGCTTCTTATGCACTCATATCCATGAATTATTGGTCGTTCCTGGTTACAGATGGCAAACCTCACAAGACAAAATTTATTTTTCTGAAACAATGAAATTAGCAGGAACAAGACTTTTAAGCTTGCTAGTAACTCATATTATATGAGAATTTAGCAGCCAAAGGTTATGATTTAAAATGAAAACATTGAAAAATTAAATAGAAGCACTTGATGATTTCTATAATAAGAGACAGGTTTTCAAAGGAGCAGCCAACAGACAACTCCTAAAATAGTTATTCATTGGGTAGTAAAGGCTATTCTGTAAAGAAAAACCAACCCATTAACATATCTGGGAACTAGAGACTGGTTCTGCAACCTACTGCTTTTAAGCCAGCTTCATTCCATGTTCGCTGTATTTGGGATTTTGTATAATAACGGAAAATAAAAATAGAAAACCATAGTTCTATGAAAACGGCAAATGATTTTGACTGCAAACTACTGAACTCTAAACAGAATATATTACAAATTAAAGAGAGCAAGCAGAACAATCTTATAGATAAAATATTAGCTAAGTGTTCCACAGAGATCCATCTGCCCCTAAGTGTTGAGACTTGTACAATGCAGATCAATTTGTCCCCTAAATGTACATGCAGAGAATGAGGCTTAGTTTGAATGCCTAGACTCAAAGGCTGATGACTTCGGGAACATTATCTGGTCTGTCCCTCAGTTTACATACAGTTAACACAATAATAGTTCCCTTACACTTTCTACACCTACAATGTATGCTTCCTTAGTGTGCATGCTCTATGAAGCACAAGGTATAGGATATAGCCACTGCACAGTCCATTACTAGTCAACTTCACATCACTGCCATGGTTACTGTAATATTATATGCTATGTTTTATTGTTATACACATATTTCTTCTATATTAAGGGGATAGTTCATATTTTATTGAAAAAAGATGTCTCCTGTCCTGTTACTTATTTTCTCCTACATCCAATGTCCATCCCATTTGTCTTTCTAAGTGAGGATTGATCATCTTACCCCAAGTCCTCTTTCTTGTTTATCTTCTTTAGGTGTATAGATACTGAGACTCATAACCAAACCTTTGCCAGGACACAGGGAATCATATGAAAGAAGAGAGAGTTTCTATGACCTGGAGAGGACAGGAGCTCAACAAGGAAATATATCTGGGCACAGGGGTCTTTTCTGAGACTGATACTCCACCGACGACCATGTATGGATATAACCTAGAACCCCTGTTCGAATGTAGCCCATGGTAGTTCAGTATCCGAGTGTGTACCCTAGTAAGGGGAACAGGAACTATTTCTGACATGAACTCAATGATTGGGGAGGAGGTCCTCACCTATCAGTGGACTTGGAAAGGGGCAAGGAGGAGATGAGGAAGGGAGGGTAGGATTGAGAGGGAATGAGGGAGGAGGATACAGCTGTTACAAAGTTAATAAACTGTAACTAATATTAAAAAAATGTTATCTCAATAATAAGCACAGGTCCATATCCAAGCAAACAAATGTTCATAGAAACATATACACACACATTTTAGATAAGGACACCTTGAAGGTAAAGAATATCTTGGGAAGGAGAAGAATGAACCCAACTCGTGTTGCCAGAGGCATGTCCAAAGACTTCCTAAGGGGTGAAGCTTACATTTGTCTGCCATTTCAGTTTATAACTTGATTTGTATGCTTTGCTACTATCATAAATGGCGGGTAACACAGATATCTAGCTCTCTTTCTATTTCTCTGAAGTAATAAGGTCTGGACATTCCTAAATAGATCCATTTCACCCTTATGAGGTTGACGAAATGTCAGTGCTGTCCATTTCAGAAAGGTCAGGGTGTAGCCATGAATACCATGAACCAGAGAGTAAAGGGAGCTAGCTGCTTGATCATGCTAATTATGGTACTGATTTCCACTGGTGAAAGAATTCAAAATTAAATGGAAGACGGGCAATAAATTATGAACAATTTGTGTCTTGTAAAAGCGTAGAAAGAGAGATGCTTTAAAACAATCTAAAATTTATTTTTTACAGCTAGTGTTGCTCACGCCAGTAAACTTTTCAACACAGAATGGCTAGAAAAATCAATTTACTTCTACAATGAAAAGGCCATTTGTCTTCTTACAGAACCCATGTGACATTGTTAGGCCTCTTATAAATGAACACTGTGGACAATGCCTGTAGTTTACAAATTCCCTAATTACACCACTGATTGTGCCCCACAGGAGCTGCCTTATTCTCTGGAAATAGATACTATTGCCATCTTAATAAACGTTTTGACGTGAGATGAAGCTGGTTCCTTTATGCCTTATCAAGAGTGAAATGAAAGGGCCAGTGAACATAATGTTCCCTCATCAGATCAGGGCCACATGTTACTTAAAGCAAATGAGCTTTCATTAACAGATCTGCTGGCTGATAACTGGTCAATTAAAAGAAAACAGGAGTGGAGTTTTATTATAACACACGGAGTCCTCACTAGCAAATATTGTACTGTGTTATGACTGCATTTCATAATGCATTTTGCCTTTCTGAGAGATACAGAATGCCACATTAAAAATATGGGTCCAATCTTGAAGCCACACTGAGGCCTGTAAAATGTCATTCACTGGAGTGACATATAACTCATTCTGACCTAATACGTGTGAAAAACATTTTATGTTGTAGTTTATTTTCAAACAAGAATATTTCTGTTAAAATGTCAAAAAAATATATAGTGCGTACAAATATTATTTACATAGACTTAGTAAAAGTGTACAACTTATGTGTCCTTTTTAGTGCTCTGTAATTCACGCTAAATGCGTTTCAGAAAAAGATATTGATCTGCTTGTCATTTTATTATTTCTTCTTTACATATTTAAACTTCCCATATATTTCATAATATGCAAACAATCATTTTAAAAGGTGTTACTATATTCCTCTCTATTCATTTCAAAAATTTTAATCTAGCCATGGATATTGACAGATCTACAAAACTCAGAGAAAGCTGATATATTTGTTGTCATGTACTTGGTAGTAAACTAGTCTTCACACCTCTTTCTGTTTCCTGAAATTCTTTGCCATCCATTCTGGCCAAAGGGTACAGTCTGGTACCTGACCTGCCTTTTAGGGTGACTGTCCCCTACTGGGTGTTCGTAGTTAGCAACATTAGAAGGCTTCCCAAACCTACACACCAATCAGAATTACGTGTCTGATGTGAATATCTGCAGCTTCAAATTGTATTATATAAACTCAATCCACTGGTATGTGTGTGAAGAAGGCAGTTTTGTGTACTTCTTTTGCCACTACTGAGGAGCCCTGAGGAGAGCTACTCATACTTCTAAAGCTGTGGTTTCTAGCTAGATGTAAAATACTGTCTTCAGCATTGCAAACACGATCTCAAAGCAGCTGAGTGGCTTGCAGTGGGATTGCACAAGATTGAGCCTGTCTCTAGGCAATCACAAATAAGGAGGAGCTCATGCATCTTTTCCTCTCAGTACCAAGGCGGGAAAAAGGATATTTTCAAACCTGTGGCCGCTCAGATCACCTGGATTAAAATCAGAGGGGCACAGATCAGAACAAAACGGCATGAATGCAGGAAAAGACTGCAAGGAAGAGAAGATGATTTCAAGGGTGCGAGTGGGGGGATACCCTGGAGGGAGTGAGTGGTGTACAGAATGCACCATGTACTTGCATGAAATTGTCATCAAATGAATTTGTTCAATACAAATGTAAGTGTACTCATAATGCCCATTTCAATGGTGTCCTGCTTTCCAACTGCAGTGATTAGTTCAGAATTTAGATGGTAATCAACTCCCCAAAGATCATAATTTATTTTAATTATCTAAATCTTTATTATGTGTTAAATGATCTCCAGTTTTCAAAACTATCAGTGTACTCCTTAAGAAAGATGGGACACGATATTCACCGTTTATGATGCATATTTAGCATTCATGAGTTGAAAAAGCTTGACATGAAGCTAGGAAATTTTAAAACTATCTTTTTAACAAAGACAGTGTAATCTCTGTTATTGTGCTGTGAGTTTTCCAGAAGTAACATTGATATTAAACTACACAACAGATGTATACAATCTCCAATCATGGGTGCAGTTAAAAAACCCAAATCCTTAGGCCTGGAGAGCTGGTTCAGTGTGAGCTGTGGTTCAATATATGTTCAATATATATTGCATAAAATAGTAACCTGGTCTCTCCTAGGCTGCTCCCCGTGTGAGTGAGATATGAGACCGGCTTAGAGGCGTTCTTTCTAACGCTCCTCAAAGCGGCATTCAGCCCTCATCCTTTTCTGCTCCAGCCTCAGAAGAATATTCTGTCATGTGATCCAACTAACCTGTTACCCAAATCCTTTCTAGACTATCTTAACCCCTGTCCACAGAAAGCCATTCAGACAAGGCCTTCATCAAACAGTTGTGAATCAGAGTCGCCAGAAAACAAAATACAAAGAAATAATTTAAAGAGCTTTATGGAGACTGGAACCAATCATATGTTTAAATTTTATGTAAAAAATATTTGCAATGTATATCATCCCTGGTTATACTACCCGAATACTATCTTAAGGACTTTCTATATTTTTCCATTTTATTTTCCTAACAAAAATTAAATATTTCTAAAAATTATGGAAGCTAATGAATCACTTCAGATACACATACTTTTGTGTGAGTGTGTGTGTGTGTGTGTGTGTGTGTGTGTGTGTGTGTGTGTGTGTGTCTGTGCTGCTCTTAGTTCTCCTTTCTATCTTGGGACTCTTGAAATAAGTTACTTTGACTTCTGATTTTGCCAACTAGAAAATGAAACTTAACTCTCCAAGGGCAGGACTGGAGCGATTGCTCAGTGTTTAAGCGCTTTTCCAAAAGACCCAGGATCAATACCCAACACCCACCGCATGGCTCAGAACCATCTTGAATTCCAGTTCCAGGAGATCTGATGTAATCTTTTGACCTCTTTGGCAACTGCAGGCATGTGGTGCACATAGAAGCAAAACACTCATAAAAATAGAATAAAATAATAAAATAAAAGCAATAAAAATTGAAAAAAAAATCTCAGAAGATAGCTCAAAAGAGTGCTTGCATAGAATGCATAGAACTCTTGGTTAAATACCCAGCTACAAATAAACAAACAAATAGATAAACACATAAAGGTAAGTTTTGTTTTTGTTTTTAAGCCAGGCATTGTGTTTCATGCCTGTGAGCTCAGCACTGGCCGAGGCAGCAGGAATGCCAGGAGTTCAAGGCTAGTTTAGACAACATAGTGAGTTCCATTCTAGAATGGGCAACAGCATGAAATTTCATCTTACAACATCAACAAATTATTGGTAGCAACTGTTCTACCCAATGCCTGAATATTGGCAGATTTTGCTATTACACAAAGAAAAACCAGGATCAAACTTTACACTGCAGAGGCAAGCACTATAGCTCCAACTTATTTATCACAGTTGCCTAATGTTAAAACAGCAGTGTCCTTTGTTGTTAAGATAAAGCTGAAACACATTTGCAGTTATCTAATTAGTAAAATAATATCACTTCTCAAACCTTATATTCTCCTCTTTAAAATAATGAAGTTTAATTGTTGGTATAATGTTCTTTTGAAATGTATACAATTTAACCCTGTTCATTCAAATGCCAATTTCTCTCCCCCACTATCTGGTTTCAATCTAGACATTGCATTGTGATGATTATTCTAAGCATCACCTGTCTCAAGTTTGTGTAAACACGCCACCATTTGTTTTCTGTATTGTCAATAAAACAACTAGCCACAATGCTGAGCAATGGAGAGAACAGGGTGGGACATCCTGTTTTGGGGGGAAACAAGTGGGAGGAGAGGAGAACAGAGATCTAGAGATCAGTAGGAGAGGACTTTGAACCTTGAGGAGAAATGAACTGGACCTAAGATATGACTAAAAGTAAGTAAAATGGGTAAAATCTGAATGGTAGGAACTATGCGGGCTTGGAGGTTTTGGATGGAGTAACTATTGCCTAGCATTGTGCTCTAGGTTTATTAAATAAATCCTAGTCTCTGTGTGGTGATTTGGGTGTACAGCTGGTTTAGGAATAACTGCTGCTTAACTAAAAGGTACATGGTAAATATCAATAATTGACAACATCTAATTCATAAACCATTCTTAATAATAAACCTAGATAAGCATTTATTACCTGTTAATTAAAATAACCGTCCTAATTCTTCTTAACCCGTGCTATTGATGGCTATGATTACTTCTTTATGCAAACCGTACAACTAACCAATGATTCCTCTGTCGTCACTAGATTGACCTGCATTTTGTTATTTATACTTTAAGTGGCCCCTATGTCTCCATTGCTTGCATGAAAAGGACAAAAGATGGTGTTTGCTGTGCAAGCACGATGACTTCTCATCCCTGGCCCCCACACAAAATCTTATCAGAGACAGAAGCCTGAAAGACCAACGCTAGGGAGGCATAGATCCGAGATCCCTGGTGCAAACAAGTTAGTTATCTAGAACAGGCAAGATCTGGGTTTAAGGAGAGATACTACCTCAGTACAAAAGCCAGCAAAATATAATCTAGAAAAATACTCGGCAACAACCTTGGGCCTTAACACACATGTGCAGCCATACACCTTTCAACACACATTTGTCCACATGCATGCCCCACACATAGAACACAAAATCATATTTCAAACAGGACAAAGACTTGAGAAAGCATAATTTGGGTATGATTATTTTTTATTTCATTAATTATTTTAATAAAATATGGGATAGACTATGATTTTTAAGGTAGAAACTTTGTTCTGATATTTGGAGGAACTAAGTATTTTAAGATGATAGTTGCAGGGATTTTTTTTTGGACAAAAACCACATACTGAAATGATTAATGGTTACATATCTATTAGGGGATAAATACCTAATATAATATGGCCAATTCTTACATCCATACATATTATTTCAAAATTAGGTAGTTTATATCAATATCATTTTTGCCTCTCCAAACAATGCACAACTACAAAAGTGTTTAAGATTCCTTGTAACTCCCGGAAGTGTCATTGAAAAGATGATCATTACAACTACCCTTTCATGTAAGTTCTGTAATGTTATTTGAAGTCTGTTTTAGATATGCTGAAACCCTGGGGGTAAATGTTATCCATGCTACATATCATGTTTACGCACTAATAACCTCTTCTGATTTTTACAGGCTCTCTTCCTTTCTACTTTCCCTTAATGCTCTTTCTGTTTTAACTCCTTCAAACAGAAATAAGGGTCTGTTTCCACTTTCAAATGTATGCATGAGTACCAACTCCTAGCCCCTGAGATGGAGGTGCTAAAGTATCTGACGTCACACATTCAGAGATTTTTTTCACTGAGCGCTTCTTTTTCTGTACAAATGAGAAGACTGGAGGGGGTGTCTTCTTTTATTTCCGTTGCTCAGTCTCAATTAAATTGTCATTAAATTGTTCATAATTCCTTCTTTTCCAAATATCTCCTTTTACTTTTTTTTTTTTTTTATGTTTGACTGTTACTCTTTTTGGATGAACCCAACTATGTCTATATTAATGCAATGATCCATGAAAAACTATGCCTTCATTGACCTTTTCCTGAATCAGACCTGATTTTTTAATTGGTTGGTAGAGACATGAGGATATTGTGCACCTCCTGAGCCACAGTCACTTTTGAATTGGTTTGTTGTCTAACTTGGCCTTAAGCCTCAAATTCCCACAATCTGAAGAAGCATCTTTGAACCACAGAAGCACATCACTCTAGGATGAAGTGAAGAAGAGCTCACCCAAGACACTGGTTTTCCATATATGTTTGTCTATGTGTGAAAATAGGGACCAGTACCTAAACCCTCTGTTCAGAGGGAACCCATAGGCTGCTCAATTTCCAAGTGGGTTTCCTAGTAAGGGGATCAGGGCTGTCTCTGATATGAACTCATTGGCCTGCTCTTTGATCACCTCCCTCTGGGGGATGTAGCCTTGCCCGGCCACAGAAGAAGATGATACAGCCAGCCCTAATGAGACCTAATAGTCTAAGGTCATAAAGAAGGGGAGGAGGTCCTCCCCTATCAGGAGACTAGGAAAAGGGCATAGGGAGGGTAGGACTGGGAGGAGATGAAGGAGGGGCCTACAGCGTGGACACAAAGTGAATAAATTGTAATAAATAAAATAAAATAAAAAAGAAAACAGAGACCAGACCACATGTGTTAATACAATCTTGAACAGAAATTTTATACATAAAGGAACAATATTTTGTTATGATCCAAGTTGGAAGAAGAAAGAGAAGTTAAAGTTCTTAGCTGCTTAGTTTTCTTCTCCCTGAAGTTCAGGGAGACTGTTGCAAATGATGTGTAGCTGCCATCAAAGCACTGATTAGAAAGGAGATGCTCAATTCTCCCCTTTACTCTGTAGATGAGTAGCTGTGAGTCCCATCCAACTCAAGGTTTTAAAGGTAGTTGTAGCAAAGTTTGTCTTGGAGCCAAATGTGGGAGCGACAATTCTATACCTGGGTGGAAGTCAATCAGAGTCATTCTTGAATTGAGTTGAGAGTTTTGGTCCTTGGCACACTTGCCCTTATTCTGAGACTTTGCAGAACCTCTTAGATGCCTGTCAATCTCTCCAGCTGACTAAAGCCTACCATCAAGCATAAAAATCCATCTTTAATGGATTTTTTTTTGTTTTTCTTGTATTCTTTTTAAATCTGTTTCTCCAGAATCTATCTGGAAGATATTCCAGCGATTCTGCAGAGAGAGAAGGTATCTATGACTTCTCACATGTAGTTAGTTCGTGAGCTATGGCTCTCTCACTTGGCCACTTTCTACAGTTGATGCTCTTCCCTGTAGTCTTAATTTTTCTCTAAATAACCTTTCATTTTTCTCACAGGACTTATTAGACCACATCCTGTCTCCCTCAGTGTGCAGATATGATAGCCTGAAGAAACTAGGCCACACCCTCCGTGGTTCTCTCTAGGACCCCTTAAGATTCTTCTATTGAAGCAGAAAAGCAGCCTCTGAATTAAGGGCCTAACCTTATTTTGCTCCTCCATGTTTTTTGTTGTCTATTTGTTTGTCTGTCAATAGCTATGCTGAAATAATCCCTGAAGCATAAACCTTTTATGACCCTGTCACGATTATAAAAGTAAGGAATTCCCCTCTATACTTGGGATTTTTTCTGAAGGGTCTTTTCTAGGTTCCTCACTGATATCATCTTTCTCACTGATACCATCTCTTAATCCTATTTTAAATTGTCATTCCTAATGAAGCTCCTCTGCAGGTTTTAAAGGAAGCTATAAAACCTTCCATGTAAGGGAAACTCCTTTCCTGTAAGGCCCTGTATGCTTTTATTTTTAATGATTAAGTTATTTATTTACTTTACATAGCTATTCCAGCTTCCCCTTATTCTTCTTCTCCCAGTCCTTCCTTTTCACCTTTCCTCCCCAGCCCCACTCCTCATTCCCTTCTCTTTAGAAAAGGGGCGGCCTCCCATGGATATCAATCAGCCTTGGCATATCAAGTTGCAGTAAGACTAGGCACATCTTTTTCCATTGAGGCTAGACCAGGCAGACCAGTTAGGGAAAAGGTGTCCAAAGGAATGTAAATAACACAGACCCTGCTCCTGCTTTAGGATCACACATGAAAACTGAGCTGCACAATTGTTATATATGTGCAGAGGGCCTAGATGCTTGCCCTCTGGTTGGTGGTTCAGTCTCTCTGAGCCCCTGAGGACCCAAGGTACTTGATTCTGGAGGTTTTCTTTTGGTGACTTTGACCTCTCTGTCTCTTTCAATCCTTCCTTTCTCTCTTTCACAGGATAGCCATGCTACAAACCATAGATCCAAAGAAGCTAAGTATCAAGGAGGGCCTTCTGAGGGGTGATTAAATCTCACTGAGAAAGGCAAATAGAGTGGACATTGAGGATTGGATGGGTAGGGGAGGAAGTGGAGATGGGAACAGGAGGGTTAGGGTGTGAGGAGGAGAGAAAGAGAGAGTACTAGGAGAGACAACTGGATTGGGAGGCATTTTTGTGATGAGCTGGAAACCAAGACGATGGAAACTCCCAGGAATCTATAAGGGTAACCCTATCTAACATCCTAGTAATGGGTAATATGGAACATGAACTGGCCATCTCCTGTAACTGGGCAAGACTTCCAGTGGAGAGATAGGGACAATAACCCAGCCACAAAATCTTAGGCCTACAATTTGACCTATAAGATGTTCAGGGGTAAAAGAGGGAGCAGAATTTGAGGGGAGGGCCAACCAATGACTGGCCATACATGAGACCATGCCATGAGAGGGATACCAATCTTGATACTTTTAATGATATTCTGCTATACTTGCAAGCGGAAACCTAGTATAACCCTTCTCATCAGAGAGGCTTCAACCAGCAACTGATGGAAACTGATGTAGAGACCCACAGCCAAACATTTAGTGGACCTTGGGGAATCCTGTGTGCTGTTTGAAAAGCAGCTGTACCCTTCCTTCCTCATGCTCACCCACCTCAAGGCCTGACTAATGCCTTTTTTCCTCATAAGAAAAGCAATTCTGGAAGGGCAATAACATACCAGCTCCTTTCCAGAGCTGACCACTGTTTCTCACTCACATTTAACTGCATCTGAATCCCTCCCAATAACAATTCCTCATAATAGAAAAGTAGTTTTCACTGTTGGGGAAATGAAAGAAATATTTTAATTGCCCAATTGATTCACTATAATCATTTTTTATGTAATCATTCTTATATTTCCCACCAATTTTCTTATAATTATATTAGAATGAATTATCTCTGGTCAAGAAATAAAATCTCTGGGTTGGGTGGAGAATAACAGTCCAGTTGGGCTAGTTCAGTCACCTGGCCCAGTGAGATCTTCCTGTGTGTTTTCATATTATGTTGGTAACACATTAAAGCAGCTGTCACACCTCATCAGTTATTAAGGTTATTCAATGTGAACCATAGTAGAATATTAGGGGGTAGACTCCATGCACTTCTGTTTTCTCCAATAGCCACCATTCTATCAATCAGAAATGTGCACTGCATTCATTAATTACTTCTACAATTTTGACACTTAACAGGTTCTTTATAAAGCACTTGCTACTGCCATCACTTTTTTTATTTGCAATTAGACTGGCTCCTTGAATTTGAATTTTCAAGGCCCATACACTCTGTTCAGTGCTGTGGCAGTTTTTCTATCTTGAGTCAGACAATTCCAAAAACTTTAGTAAGTTTTCAACTAAAGTGTTTTCATCTGCCTCGTCCTACATTTATTTTGTGTTGTTTAGCAAAGTCTCTTAAATCATTCAGCACATTTTGACAAGGCACTTAGTAAGCCATCTGAAGGCGTTTTTATCTTAAAATATTCAAAGCTTTCCTGACCATTTGAAAGGTGGATGTTAAAAGCATGCGAGAGGTAACAATAGCTCCAGAAGCAGTATTCTCCATCAGAGCTACAACAAGAAAGATTAAATAAAATATTTTATGAGGTAAACTGACATGAAAGTAAAATCTTGGAAAAAAAATTGCGGCTTTTTTCTAACATCCAATTTTAGCCAACTCTATTATCTATTTAAACACAAAATGCAGGTAAGCCACCTACATATTCCTTGGTGTTGGTTTTGTTTCTGTTCCACTCACTAAACAATAGGACTAATGCAAGTCAGCAGAACTCTAGAGAATGTTTAGTAATTTCTGAAAGCACTTTAAATTTTAATAAAGAGATTTCGGATTTCTAATAAAATACAGTTATGGAGCAAAACCTTCTCCTCAAATAAACATTGCTAAGAGTGAAGTATTTTTCTTGGTTAGACTTATAAACCTCAATATGAATTATATATTGACACCTCTGTAACACTGGTTGACATCTATACTATCCTTTCCAGGGAACAGATGAAAATTTCTGTGTGTACTCATAGTCCAAAATTTCTTTAATCTGTGCATGCACTCAAAGAAATGTAGAAACTCTGTAAGAACAGTATTGTAGTCAGGTAACTTCCCTGGGAAAGTCACCCAACAAAATAGCCTCTTGACAGCTTGAACACTAGCAAGTTCAGGTCAGCTGACATTCAGGTCTCATTCCTCTGTAGCCTCTCTCTACCCCAGAGGAGAGAACAGACCGTAAGGAGGAAGATGGCAAAGGCTACAGGAAAAGCAGTACTCTTGGTAGGACGGAAATCATCCTGCCCTCACCATATTCAAACTCCATGCTTTACTGTGGCCTATACCAAGGACAGGAGCAGCAAGCTGTCCCTTGCCAGGTTCATAGGCATTAAAATGCTCCAAAGCAACACCTGATGCTCACTTCTCTGATTATCACACCATTGAAAGAATGAGCCCAATAAATTAGTATATTCTCAGGAATCTCCTACAGGGAAAGGAAAGAGTTGGAGACTTCTGAGCATGCAGAAGAGGAAAGTACCTCCAGGACAAAGATTTATAGCTTGTCAGGTGTCCTCACAAGGAGAGATGCGGTGCTGAGATCATGCAGAAGGCTGCTTCTTCATGCAAGCATTTACTGCTCTCCCTGTGTCTCCCAGACTCACATCAGGACCTCACTGGAGGTCCTTGTTCTTTTTCTCAGTATGGCAATATTAAATAAATCTCCCATTTTTGATTTTTCACTATTTGTTTGGCCTCTTTCATTGGCTTATATGGGAAGCTGACTGAAACTTACTTGCTGGGGCTCAGGTGGTTATTCCTAATTGGGGTAATGCTGCCTGTAAATAAACACAAGAGCCAGTCTTCATGACTGAAAGACTGAGTTTAACTTGCATGAGAACAGTCCTGCTGGAGGCCCATGTGAAAACTTCCAGTCATCCAGCCTGAGAAGAAAAATGGTCTTCTAAGCAAGAGACTCCAAGTTTTTCAAGTTTTACTAATGCTGTAGCTATAGCTATTGTTTTTATTTTACATCTTTTAAGTGTTTCAAATATGCATATATTTATATGTGCATCTATATATATACATATATATGTATATGTATATATATATATACATATATATTATGTATATGTATATATATATATACCCTCTCTCTGTTCATATGTACTTACATGAATAGAGAGATGGGAGTGTTACATCATAACATAAGATCAGTAGCAGGAAAACAGTTGTAAGACCTAAGGAGTTTAGCAGCCACAGAATAAACTCAAGAAAATTGGCAGCATAATTTTACAGTTTGGACCATTCCAGCAGGCAGCGGGCAGCTTAGCAAAGCATTCACTAAAATGTGCACTTTAATGAGATACAATCGGAGTCTGAGATTTTCTGTCAGTCTTTGAATGCACCATGATTTTATAACTAAATAGCAGTTACATACTGGCTCAATTTATTTTTTTCTAGCAAGTCCATATAGTCAGTCTTTTTAATTTTTTATTTAAATGAATAAAGTTTCAAAATTTTAGGTCAAAGGACAGCATACTATGCCTGCTGGGCATATATCCTTGTTTACTCTTTTGCAAATAAAGTTTTAGCACGGATATGTTATTCATTCACCTAGGTGGCTTAGCTGTTATAATCAATAAAATATGTATCTTAATAAAGTAGATTAGTTGTAGCTGAAACACATGCACAGCCTGAGAAACTGAGAACTACTGTCCAGCTCTTCCCCAACCTTTGGTCTTTCATTAGCTCAAAGTTAATATATCCTATGTTTTGATGATTACTAAGTGAAATTGTTGTTTTCTGTCTAGTACCTTGGGTAATAATTCGTACATCTTAACTGCATGGTGCTTTCTTCTGACCAAAGCATCATTTCATGTTGATATAATAGTTCAAATTAAGCTAAAACAGCCCACCCCTCACTGAAGTTATTCTGTAGAAATGTACTCTTAATAAGCAAAATTTCCCAGGGCTCTTACTTTCCTATTGAAATAGAAAAGAGCAATGAAGCAGATCCAGTTAAATGGACTTAATCAGTTTTTCCTTTGCTCTCACGTTCACTTCCAATTCTCATTCCTCGTGCACCACAGTCTTAAGTTAAAAAAAAAAAAACAAACAAAAAAAACTTTCATTGCACACCCACGCAGACAGTTGCCGGCTTCTAGATTTACAGTAACTTGTCAGCCAGCAGCAGCCCCAAACTGTGATGTCATTTCCAGGTGGTCAACACTGTGCTGTGCACTTATGAACTTGTGCACTTGTCTATCTTGCTGAACCCACAGAATCCTGTTTCTCCCTGTTATATAAACTCCCCAGGGATTCTAACAAGAGAGAAGCAGAACCCTACACCCGTGCTGAGTCTTCTGCTGTATTTACCAACCAGATGTCTCACCATGAATTCTGAAGACAACTAGGCTTGCTTTTATTTTCAAGGCCGGATGCACACATTTCTGAGTTTACTATAAACACACAAGTTTGTTGACTCATGTGAAGGAAAACATGCAAGCTGCTGATACCCAGAAAAAGAAAAGAAAGACATCATCGAAACCAAAAACTAAAATTTCACCCTACTAAATATGCTCATATAAAAGAATAGCAGCTATGTGATTGTATTCTAAGAATTTGATTTTAGCTGCTGATAATTTAGGCTTACATTTTATTCATTTTC
This sequence comes from Psammomys obesus, assembly GCF_907164565.1. Classification (NCBI taxonomy): domain Eukaryota; kingdom Metazoa; phylum Chordata; class Mammalia; order Rodentia; family Muridae; genus Psammomys; species Psammomys obesus. The sequence goes on along the minus strand of NW_026596166.1, from coordinate 13,985,896 downwards.
TTTAGGAGGCTATGAAGGATCTGTATTTCACAATACTGAATCGTTACATTCAGATTTTGATACATTTAAATTTGCAACTGACATATTTACAGCAAAGAATAGAAAGTGCTTTAAGTTGCCTGCAGTCTAGACTAAACTATAGTTCCAGCGATAAAATATTAAGACCAGAATAAACTGAAGTGATTTTCTCATATTAATATCCATGAGAAAGATTAAACATGACCTAATTAGCTCTTTTTTTTAATTTCTGACTTTCCCCATCCTTTCTTTGTTTATTCTTCTTCCTTTGTGATTGCAGCCTATTCTCAAGTCTCCATGAGACTGTAGCTACACCACAGAAGCACTCAGAGCATCTACAGAAGTCTGATCAAAGTTCAAGTAAAGTTCAGGCTCCATGTCCTCTGCTGTTAGGGCTCTGAGCTACTGCTGCCTCCTGTAGCCAGGTAGGACTTCCAGTAGAGGGAATGGTACATCAACCCATCTATAAAACCTTCAACCCAAAAATTGTCTTGCCTACAAGAAATGTAGGGATAAAGATAGAGCAGAAATTGAGGGCATGGTCAACCAATGGCTGGCCCAACTTGAGACCCACCCCAAGGAAGAGAGCTACCCCTCTGACACTATTAGTAATCATCTGCTCTGCTGACAGACAGGAGGCAAGTATAACTGCCTCCTGAGAGGTTTCATCCAGAACCTGGTGGAAACAGATTCAGAGATGACCCATAGCCAAACAATAGACCGAGCGAGGGGAGATTTTTCGAAGTGTGGTAGGAAGGACTGAGGGTGCTGGAGAGTTAAGGCTACCACAAGAAGACCTACAGAGTCAACTTACCTGGGTTGATGGGGGCTCACAGAGACTTAACCACCAACCAAAGTGCATCTAGGTCAGGCCCTAGATCCCACACATATGTAGCAGATGTGCAGCTTGATTATCATGTGGGTCCCCTAACAATGGCTGTCTCTGTTTCTGTTGCCTATTTTTGTTTCATTTTCCCCCAGCTGGACTGCCTTGTCTGGCCTCAGTGGGAGAAGATGTGTTTAGTCCTTCTATGACTAGAGATACCAGGGAAGATTGGTATTCCTTAGGGGCTTCCCCTCCTCTGAGAAGAAGGGTATGAGGGGAACTAGGAGGAGAGGAGAGAGGGGGTAGAAATCAGGCTGTAAAGTGATTAAATACATAAAATTAACACACACACACACACACACACACACACACACACACACACACACAAACAGAAAAGTTCAAGAAAGTGTCTGCACACTATGAAACATTCTCAGGCTCCTGAGTACTCTGCCATGAATTACCTAAGAGCAATGGCTGCCTGAAACATCTCTATATGATGCAGAGCCCGGCGTATAAAGAATTTGTAAAGGAAATGGGAAAAAAAAATGTCAATTCAAATTGAGAAAACAGCAAATGAGTACCAGGACCACTTTTAAACTTGGAGAACTCGTGTGTGTGTGTGTGTGTGTGTGTGTGTGTGTTAATAGTGAACTAACTGGAAAAAAGTGTATTAATAGCATATATTATTTCAGTATTTAGTATTCTAACATACATTAATAAATCCTCATTTACTCCTAGCCTTTTCAAAGCTTTCCTAAAGATAACCTGCTATTTTCCTAAATCGTTGTCTTTTAAAACCATTAATAATTCTCCAAATGACAAGTTTCCTTCAGGGATATTCTGCATTTCAGTCTTAAGTATCATCTAGCACATATACTGTCTATAGGTCTATGATTTAAGAAAGATTTCTGTGCTATGAAGAAATGTCTCCTGGCAACAAAGCCTCATCTTATTAAATGTCATGTACACATCCTTTAAAACCAAGGAACAGTTGGGAATCAATGTAAGATTTCTGTGTAATGCCAGCCTCAGAAAAATTATCACCCTAAATGGTGTAAATGTAGTACAAAAAATGCTGACTATAATAAAACTGCTGACTATTTGGCCAGTGCTAAATTCTTTGAAATGGTAATAAATAAGAAAAACCCCAAATTGAAAAGACACCCACACATATAGACATTTCGACTGTTATTTTTGAAATACTGGCTTTCTGTCATAGAACATGTCCAGTTATTTTACTTATTTATTAACAATTGCTCCATTTTATTTGATTTACTCAATCAATTCAACTAAATTGCTCTATATTCTTAGTGATTTTATTATATTGACATAGTCTGAGATTTTTAAAAATATGGTAAATACGATATAGCTTGTGATACCTGCTTAGTCAAACTCTGGTTTGTAACACCTATTTTCATATTGAAGTGTCATTTTGAGTGTAAACTTCGATGGTATAGACATCTTAGTTTTATACTTATAACTAGAATCCTAAAAACCCCAGTCATGAGGGCTGTATAGGCCACTCAAGTGCTCCACTACACTATAGACCACTTGGAAAACAAGCCAGAGTAAGTGTGAAGAGAGGCATAAGTCCTCTCAATTTACAGTTTTCTGTATGTCCAGACTTCAGGACATGCTACATGTCTACTCAGATAAGCCCATTGTTCTTAAACTCAGCTTAGTTCCCTGCTTTTGCCACTTGAATACCTTAATAGTTTTTGATGAGACCTCCATTTTTAGTTTAATTAGACAAACTACAACATTCATCTTGTTCTGTCTTGTCTATGACTGAGACATTAAATCAAATCACACATATATGTACTGAGGAAATTTTGTAATGTTGGAAGAAAATTGAGAAAAAGCAAGAAGGGCCAACAGTGTTTGTCCTACAGAAGCAGACTAAGAAAAGAAATCTTAGGGTCAAGTTCATAAATTAGATCATTTAGGAACTACTATTTTAAGCAACTATTGATTGAGTTCTGACCTATGACATGTATTTTCTCTAATGCTGAGACTGTATTGAATAGAATGACAACACTCAGTTTCCACTTGAGAAAGGTCAGATCTCTGTGTGTCAGAAAGGAGTCAGCATGGGCAGGTTTCTAAAAGCCTCTAAAGATTTCATGAATTGATGTTGTAGCTTTCTTCTTCTTTGTCGGTCATAACATCTAATTTTAAACAGTCAACGTAAGTTCCATATTTAAGTGAACATCAAACACGTTCTAGTAATAATTTTACAGTGTTCCACCTTTTTATTCTGTGGTCTATTTTGTCATATTTGAACAGCCTTTCAATGAACCATGTTCTCTCCAAATGAGTCCATTAAATAGAAGGCATGATTCCATGTATGTATGTGTGTGTGTGTGTGTGTATGTTTGTGTGTGTTGATTAGTTCTCAAACAAGAAGTGATTGAACAAAACAAGATAAGCAAACCAAGTGGGGTGATATGTACGGATTGAAAATTACACATCAAAAATAAGGCAAATGAGCCTGGAATTTTTCTTAGTCTTAGAAGGAAAACTATGTAGTGATGTTACTCAGTACAATGTTGTTCACCATACTAATGCAGGCAGTACATGGGTATCTGTTGCTTGAATAAATATTTATCCATAGCCTTCCTTCAATCTCATAAATAAGTCTATCTGATCCTGCTAGTTCAAATACTTAGAGATCAGGTAGACGCTTTGTATAACTTAGGACAGAAGCCATATCCAAATGCAACTAATTTACTACTCTAAGTTCCTTTCACATAGATTATATACCAAATAAAAACTGAATATACTTCAGAAAAAAAAAGAATAACAGAAAGTAAGCACATTTTGTCAGCCTTCTATATGGATGTTAAGCAGTAAAATCAATCCAGCAAGAACTGCAGTTGGGAGTTATGAGAAGGCACAAAGTCATTTGGGACTTATGAGAAGGCACAAAGTCACATATACATCAAACAGTGTATGAGTCAAAATGTTGCCTGGCTGAAAAAGAAAACCCAACTGTCAAAGACCTGCAAACATGGAGCTCTTCTTCTGTAACTGAACTCTCTGAGGTCAATTTATTGTACTCACCCAGCACTGTGTGTGAATCTTCATTTAGAAATCACTCTGGTAACAGATTGGAAAAGCAACACATTGCAAAGTACACCAGGTCGTTAAAACATCCTGAGAGTTAACCTACCACACACTCTCATAAAAACATTGGACTTTTCCTCATCTAGAGATATGCTTTGAACAAGAGAAAAAGGATAACACATTTTCATTTTAACATTTAAAATAATTCTCCTCCAATATATTTTTGTGTTTAGCTAATTATACTGTGAGGATGTAGTACCATGGTATTGTCCAAGAAATCGCATCTGACACCAACTTTAACAAAAGGTTTCCATTACTAGAAGAAACATTTCCTATGTAATTTTTTATTTAAATGCTCTTAAATTACCTCTGAAGGTTTAATGTCTGGACCTAAGCAGTTTTGTTGAATTTTAAGTTTAAAAAATGTTTCAACCTTAGTCACTGGGTTAATTTATTAATATAATTTTTAGCGCTGCAAGGACTGTGGTTAATGAAAAAAATCTGGCATGATTTTCTTTAAACCGTAACTTTGCCATTGCTACTGATCTCTTACACAATTTTTATAAATCTCATGAAAATCTAAATAAAAGTAAAAGCAACCATGTCTCAAATCAGATGTTTACTAGGTGCTCAGAAACGTACTATTTTAGATTTAGCAAATTAAAAAAAAAAAAAAAAAAAAAAACAATCTCGTAACTTCATTGATTTCATCAAACTCAAATTATCTTAAAGGTTTTCTGCGTCGTGAGCAAGCCTCTTACCTGTACTGCTGGAAATGTTGACATCAATACTGATGTCAGATATTCCTCCTCCCTTCAGAGAGGCCACACATGTGTAAGTCCCAAAGTCTGTGAATTTTAAATCAATGATATCCAAGTTTGTTGTTCCGGGGGACACATCCGGGTCAGTCTGTGTGATAACCATCCGCTCAGAACTTCGTAATGGACGGCCGTTTTTAAACCAACTAAATGTTAGCTCCTCAGACGGAACAGCTTCTACTTGGCAAGATATTTTCACCTCACGCCCAATTTGGATGTTGTCATCTTTGTGATAAGGATCAGGAGTGATCCAAAATCGTCCTTTTTTTAATGCTAAAACATAAAAATTCCACAAGGAGTTAGTGTTACTTTCGTAATTGTAGAGATTTGGTCACTCTAGGTAATCGTCTCTGGGCTGAAATAATAAAGAAAGCAAAATAGAATGAGCATGTTTCTCTGTTGATTTTAAGTCATGTGCACTATAAATCTTCATATAAATAGGCACTCCAGGAAAAATCTAAACAAACCCATTTAAAGATTCCTTACACTATGCTTTTATATATACTTTCGGTAATGCTTTGCAACAAGAAAAAAAATAAATCTTTAATTTACTCACAATTGTTGCTATACTTAAGTCTCTGTTCTTGGGATAAATAGTGACCCTAAGCACTTTGGGAAAATGGTTTTATCTCATCTTACACTTACATCCATTATTGAGGGAGGCAGGAATCTGGAAGCAGGGACTGAAGCAGAGACCATGGAAAACACAGTTTCATACTGGTTTGCCCTCTCCAGCTTGCCTGGCAACTCTCTTTATGCAATCCAAGCCCACCTGCCCAGGGATGACATCACTCACAGAGCCTGGGCCCTCCTACATCAAACATCATTTAATAAACTATCCCAAAGACATGTAAGTCAATCCAATGTAGGCAATACTTCAACTGAAGTTCCGTCTTCCCAGGTGGTCAGATTGACAACAGCAGCTAACTGTGACAATTGTATTCAACTATGTCATTCTATAATTAAATATTATCACCATAGAATTTAAATTAATCATGGGAACAGTTTACCTAAAGTTTTAGGGTATTAAAGTTTAAAGAAATAATATGGCTCATCTAACTTAAAAACCTTCAGTATACTATGCTTTCAGTACTCCATAATTTCCTAAGAAACTTACATACCGGTACAAAAATCATATTAAGGCAAATACTTCTACTATTATACCTACACACCGATCAAAGCTAGTTCAGTAAGAATTTAGTCAATTTATATTTATGAAGCATTTCTATAGAGAAGATGTGAAAAAGGTCTGTAAAACATTCTCCTAACCTTTGTTTCTTCTCCATCCATAGCAGGTAGACAGTTTCAGTTAAAACTATGCTAGATCTTTCTTACAGAAGAACAAAAGAACCTCTTGGAGATGGCCTAGAATACCTGCCATGCTTATGCCCTCACGAAAGAATATTCTGGGTTTAGGGTCAGTGCTGAGTGACAAGCAGAACCTGCTGTAGTGGCTGACTGAAGGTGACTGGAGGGAGTGATGGCTTCCAGAGGACCTGAACTTGGATTGAATGTGCAGAAACAACAGGAAATAAATTGTGTCTTTTATGGCTGCTTCTCATGTGGACTCACTTTTATATTTTAAACTATTACCTGTATTTTCCTTTACCTCAACATGGCTCTTCATGTATCTGAAATGTCGTGTGGAGCTGAAATGCATGAAATAAAATGTAGTGGACTGTATGAGATTAAAATATTGGTCACCCAACTTTTACTTCAAAGCTACAAACACACTGATGCTTCCAGCAATCCAGTGCCTGCAGACATAAGAGGCTACAACTCAGACTGACATAACATCTCTGAAATGAACAAAAGTTCCCTCTGTTGGCCCTGTGAAGACCTAGGGGAACAGGGAAGTTCTGCACATGCAGGATGAACAAGAGATGAATGTGTTCTTAATCTAACAATGCATTTCATCAAAACTTCCTTATTTGTTAGCCTTATGAATTTTGTCTGCTTTTTTCATCTTGCCTTGGGAAAAGTAAGTAACCATGAAAAACAATGTTTTCAGTTCTCTTTGTATTCTGGACATTGTTGCAGGGTCTCCTTTCAAGTCTAGACACTCAATTCAACCCTAAAATTATTTGAGATGAAGAACATAGATATAACCAGGGCCTTATGGAAATGTATGTCGTCATCATTTACATTAATTTATAATTGTTCACAAGTTATTCATCAAATTCTTATGTTACATAAATCTAGGGAAACTAGTCACACACACATACGAAATATTTTACAAGCTCTAGGAAATCTGGAGAACAGAATAAATTCAAAATTTACTGTTTAGATAATATACTGTTTTGATAATAATAGAAAATTAGAATGCAAGTATTTATAGCACACTTAACACTTTTAAATACTTTTAAAACTTAATAATAATACGGAATCCATGAACTTATTTACGCTGAGTCACACATTTATGAGTAGGTTACTGGAGGGCAAAATGATGGCTCATTAAATATTCTACTACCTAGACTAATGTGTTACATTCTCAGAAGCACTGAAGGTGAAGCCAGCATCTCCAGAAAGAAAATGTAATTTAAAAAGTGGTTTCATCTGGACACTGTATATGGTATAAAGTATTGTGTACATATAATTCAAATGCAATAATAGATCTACTGCACAAAACAGTTTAGGAGGTCAGAGAATAATTCTTCATAAAAAAAGCCATATTAAAAATACCAAGAACATTTTGAGTTCTTCACACTAATAGGAGGACACATATAAGTACTATTAAGACTAATTTTCCTTACAAAGTGATTTGTTGATTGACATAGAGAAGAAACAGATGTAACAAACACTCAGATGTCCATGTTGCTGAGATCCACTTAGCACACAGTACTGTTGTCCAGCTCAATGCTTTGTATGGAGATATATTAAAGTATTATTGACACCAACAGCCCTGTGCATTAATCATCCAAATTGGATTGAAACTGCCAAACTCAAAAAAATCACCCTCATAAAACATGTGAAATCAATATTCACATTATATGTCACAGGCTGTTGCACTCATGGAAAAGTGATGTGTAAAATCCTAAGTGAAAAGATTAAAGATCATACAGCTACAATCAATAAGGTTAAATATCATACATAATTGCAGTATTTTGTAGCAATACAATAAAATGTATTTTAATAAACTGACCTCAAAAACAACAAATTTAATGTCAAGCATAGTTGATTGCAGTCTAAAACCATTCAATGAATTAGCCTAAGCCAATCATACTAGACTTCCAAACAATACAAAATCCAAAAAGGAAAAAAAAATAAGAATTAAAAAGAAAGAAGAGAAACCAGTGTGCTCTTTCAACTCTAGGTATAGAATTTCAAAAGAAGTGATTTTAGTCTCTGAGCTACACAGACCTCCTTTTATGTTTGTGTTTTTCTTGTATCTAAACAACTGGTTGTGGACACAGAAGATATTCTAAAGAAAGTAAAATAGAATTGTATGTATGTGAAGCATACTTACCTACACTAACAGGAGAGTGAAATTTACTACATTTTTCTCACTCACTTTGCTTAGAAATCTAGGAAACTAACTTACTTTGTTAACAGGTACAGGTGAATAGCAACTTGTAACTAGCTTTCATTTTTATGAGGTCCTGGATAGGTTATTTAATTTTTATGGGTCAAGTGTGTCATTCATAAAAATAGGAGGTGATAGTACTAGTCTCTCTCAGAGACCCACTCTATGAAATATCTTATTAGTTATTGTGTTTGAGCTTCGAAAATATAAAGTATTTAAAATAGTTAATAAGCGGCAAGGTAAGTCCCTTCATTTATAATTAAAAACATTCTCCTTTTCAGTGAATAATTTCTAGTAGCTCATACAATGACAGTTTAAAGTCATTTCTTCTTATCATTTAATATTTCAACCTCTTCAAATCAATCTGAGATAAGTGCTAAAGTATAATAGGTGTCCAATAGACTTAAGGTACTATACCCTAAAGCATTCTTTGAAAGACAGAGAAGAAATCTCTTTCCTCAAATGTAATTTCTTGGCTGAATATTGAAATCCCCTAACACTGTCCTAAGAGAACATTATATGTGGTTTAATGTGTCATAAATTGTGACAAATGGACCGCAAAATACATTTGTTTAGTCTGGCAGTGCTTGAAAAGGTTTGGCATGAAGCTAACCTCTGTAATGATTAGCCAGTTTAGAAGTGTAATATGAATACAATAAATAGATTGCTTCTTTGGTTTAGGTTTGAGACAGAGGGCCATCTTGAAAGACATCCAAATTGTAGAATCCACACAAGGAGACTGTGGAATTGTATCTTGACTGTAGATATCAGATTAAAGTTGTAAATTATGTCCATTTTAGACTGAAGAAGCTCAAGATTAATTTAAATATATATGTCACATGCTGTCTTCCTGGCCTCAGGAATCATTGTAGAAGAGAAGCAGAAAGGGTGTATGAGCTAAAGGCAGTAAATGGCTACAAGAAACCATGGCTTCTGGACACAGCAAGACAACTGCATTCACAAGACCTACACAAGCCCACACCAGACCAGATCCCAGCATTCAGAGGCAAACTGAGCACTAAGCCCTACCCCTAGCCTACAAGTTAGAGGAAATTTGTCAACTTCTTGCAGAGGAAGAATAATTTTTGTGTATGACTGTAGACCTCGGTAAGTCTACCATGTTCCCACAGAAGGTAACACATCCACAAAAATATGGGAACATATGGAAAACACAAAGTATTCTTGACAAAAAGTAAAAGATATAAGGAGCAGGAGGATGAGTGAGTGGGCAAGGAGGAAAGGAAAAGGTGGTGGATCTGGAGAAGAGTTTAAGAACGTCTATAATGAAAACGCACTGTATAAAAGTCTAGACAAACTAATAAAATATTGAAACATACATTCTTGATAAAGTATTCCATGAGTTAGATAATGGATATTAGCATAACAATAAAAAGAATTGATGGAGATAACACAATAACAATAGCAACTGAGCAAGTATCTCGTTGGAAATGAAAACGATCAGGTGTCACCTCTTGGACTTCTGCTTAGAATCCGTTTCACAGATATAATAAGACAGAGTGGCTCCAGTTACCAATACTGGTTGCTAAATTAGTGAAAAGATGGGGCTGCAGAGATAGTTCAGTGGTTAAGTTCACTGGCTGCTCTTCAAGAAGCCCCAGGTTTGACTCTGGCAACTCACAATTACCTGCAATATTGGTTCCAGGCGATCTGATGCCTCCTCTGGCATCTGTGGGCACCAGCTGTGCATGTGGTGTGTGGACATACATGAAAGCAAAACACCCAATACAAATTAAAAAAAAATCTTACACTATTTATATAATGAATACAAATAATGAAATACTTTCCAGATATACCTCACTTTATGATCTCTGTAGAATTCTGGATGAAAAATGTTACCAACTGTTACAGAGAGAAATAGACACAGAAATCATTAATAGTATATGCAAATAAATGAGACATTGATTTTTCTATCCTCTGCTAAAGAGAATTTAATATTTGTTTGAGAAATGAGGTATTTTCCAACACCACCAGATGCCAATTGAATACTCAGTTGGAAATAGATTACATCAGCACAGATATGAAATAGAATTAACAGTGGTATATTTTATATCTTCCTTTATAATTAGGTAGCCACTGCCTTAGGGGATGATGAACAAGTTAGGAGCAAAGCCAATTCTCCTTCTTCTGTATTGTCCCCAAATCCACCCATGATTCGTTTATATACATTATTTTATAATATATATATATTCAACCATTTTCATTAACATGAACGAAAATTTCAAAGGATTTGCTTTGCAGATACTAACTGCTTGGATTCAGTGTGAGATGTCTGTGTTAACTTTGATTTTGTGTTACTGCCTTGCACTCTTTAGATCCACGGGGGGAATGAGATACAAAAAGAGATTGATGAATATACACATGCAAAGATCCAACAATATATCGTAGTCAAACTCTACTAATACAATGATATTGGTGAGAAAAAGACTAACACAGAAATCTGAATTCCTTCTGACTGTGCATGTTAAGGGTCACCATGGTCATGAGGTATCAGCTGTCTAACATTGTATTTTCTAAAGTGGACCTAACTTCAGGACAGAGAGCTCTTTCTGTGTATCAAAGATCAGCAGATAATCAATTCTGAGGAAAGATGAAAGAAAAGAGACATCTATGGATGCTTAGAAACTCTGCTTCGGAAAGTTAATAAGGGTTGTTTTGAAACAAAACAGTAAGCTAGGTTTGAAAATTGAGTGTACAAGTGGAGTTTGCTTTTGTGGAGATCTGTTCAAAGCTTTGAACATGCTTGCACGCATGTTACCAAATTCTTGGAGGTTGGCTGTACCTATTAAACTTCTGCTTCTGTGTGAAAAGTCACATGCCCCAGAAAACCAAGTGAGAAAATTAACAGCTATGGGATGAATCATGGAAGCCTTTGAAGATGTATTGTATATCTGACATCTCAAGCATTTCCAGTGAAAATATTACAAAATAACCGACAAGATAGGTAGCCCAGGACTATGAAATTTATTATAAAAACAGCAATTACACAAAGGAAAAACCTTTACTCTTTATGTCATGTATCAAATGGTACACTAATGTTTTCAAATATGGTTCAGAGAAACTTGCTTGAAATCAGGCAAGCATACTGCTTTCCTGAATCAATTATTGGCAATACTTTCAAGGAAGTATTGTTTTTTTTTTCTGTTTGATTTTATCTTTGAAATGGTGACTTTGAAATACATAAGCAGAATTAAAAGAAATTAGTTTATTATATCAGTTGTAAAGTGACAAGTTGATAGAGAATGGTAAATATATTAATATCTTGAGGAAGAAATAATTTAAATTTATACCGTATGTTATAGAGTCTATGACTGTAGAGTCTAAAAAGATGGAGCTGTTGAAGAAGAGTTGAAAATAAGAATTTATTTTTTTGTCTTTCTTTTTTCTTCGTGCATTACCAGTTATTACATATCAATTTCCCTTTAACACTCAAATCACTCATCAATGACCATTTGAGTGGTTTCAACAATAAATTGCATCATTTCCTAGAGAAGTTATAATAGAGCAACCTTAATAACTTGAATGCAGAACTAGACACTGAAAGATAGTCTCTGTTCTGTTTCATTGTAAAGTATCAAGGCTCCAGTTATTTTGTCCATTTGCTCAAAGTTAATCACTGCAGTAGTGATTCAAACAGTAATCAAAGTTCATCTAAATTACAATGGGTTGTTTAAATGTTCTTACTTAGTGGAACAATTCTACGTAAATGGAACTTAAAAGGGAAAGAAGGTTGTTCAGGTAGGAACAAACCCTACCTTTAAAAGGCAGAAAAGTATATCTAGTTGTCATCATTATTGTGACCATCATCTTGTCACTTGTCAGTCTTGCCACTTCAGTTTGATCTTGAGACGAAATATACAATGCTTATAAATTACGAAAATAGCCTTCTTAGTGCAATATAGAGAATATTTTCATAGTATGACTACCACGTAATTTGTATTTGACATGGCTACTACTATTAAATCGGGGCATATTAATTAGTACTATTTGCTGGTCCTTTGGTATTAAAAATCAATGTTTTGAATTCACATTTTCAAATTTTAAAATGGTTCTTCACTATTAGAAGCAAAACGTGTTCTAGGTTAAGTACATATTTTACTAAATTGTTTTAAAAATTAGAATTAGAAGCAACTATACAATGATCTGGAGGTAGAAATTCCTGGAAGAAGGGAGGAACAGGGAGGGAGGGGGACTTGGAGGAGATGAGCGAGGGGGCTACAGCTGAGATACAAAGTGAATAAATTGTAAAATAATAATAATAATAACAATAATAATAATTGGAAGATAAGAAGATTAGAAAGAAGGAGAAAAAAAGAGCATGTTTAGTTTTCCTATATACTAAACCCGTAATTCCTTTTAAATTGTTGTGCCACTAGAATCAATCCCTCAATTTTTTCCAAGTTTTTATGATAGGTGAGACAAAACAGAAAATAAAAGCTTACTCAAGGATGGAATAGTCTAAAAATTCTTTTGAAATTCTTTCTAAAAAATTTTTTAATATTTATAGAAGTGATTGTGCTGTGCTAGAAACCCAGCCCAAATAGTGAGACTGAAAAAAAAATGCAGCGTTACCGTTACCTAACTGTCTTCTCTTTCCAGTATATTTAATGAAATATTTTTGAGATGTGGGGAGCAAAAGAACTAGAGGAAGAAAAAAGGAAAATGATGAAAATAACTCTCATAGACCTCTTTCATTAAATTAGAAATCTTAGCTACTTTGGAATTTTGGAATTTCGTTTGGGAGTTATGGTATTCCTTGCTAAAATGATTGAGTCTTCTGCCAACCTCTCTCACTGCACCCTACATCCATTTTTCCTCCAGTTATCTTTTTCTGAAATTTCAGTATTGTAATGTCTTCAGACAAAGAACTTGTATAGCTCACACTTAAATATTGTTCTTTCCCCTGCCTACTCTTCAAACTATCTGTGGCCCTTCTCTTGATAAAATAGTGAGACACTAGTTGCCTTCACTCTACTCTCATGTGTTCATTCACTTGGAGAGGGAACGCATAGCGATTCTTTGAGTTACTTTGTCCTTAAAGTCTTCAAGGTTAGCAGTGGCCTTTTTAATTTAATTTATTTATTGCAAGTTATTCACTGTGTATCCCTGCTGAATCCCCCTCCCTTATCTCCTCCAAGTCTTACCCTCCCTTCTTCTCCCTCTATGCCCTTTCTCTAGTCCCCAGATAAGGGGATGACCGCTTCCCCTTCCATCTGACCCTAGCTTATCAGGTCTCATCAAAGTTGGATGCATCATCTTCCTCTGTGCTCTGGAAAGGCACAGAAGTGATCAAAGAGCTATACACTGAGTTCATGTCAGAGACATCCCTTGTACCCCTTACTAGAGAACCCACTTGGAAACTGAGTGGTCTATGGGCTTCCTCAGAACAGGGAGTCTAGGTCCTTTCCATGTATGGTCCTTGGTCAGAGTATCAGTCTCTGCAGGCCCCCTGGGCCCAGTTTTTTTGGCTCTGTTGGTCACCTTGTGTACTTTCTGTCCCCTCCAGGTCTTTCTATCTCCTTCTTTTTCCATAAGGTTTCCAGCACTATGCCCAAAGTTTGGCTATGACTCTCAGTATCTCCTTTGATACCCTAGTGGGTAGAGTCTTTCAGAGGTCCTCTGTGGAAGGCTCCTGTCCTGTTGCATGTCTTTTCCTACTTCTGATGTCTATCCTGTTTGCCTACATTGCTGGTGGGAATGTAACCTTGAATAAAAACTTTGGAAATCAATCTGGTGCTTTCTCAGAAAGTTAGGAATAGTGCTACCTCAAGATCCAGCTATACTGTTCCTAGGCATATACCCAAAAGATGCCACACCATTCAATAAGGACATTTGCTCAACTATGTTCACAGCAGGTTTATTTGTGAAACTCAGAATCTGGAAACAACTTAGATGTTCCTCAGCGGAGGAATGGATACAGAAATAATGGTACATTTACACAATGGAATACTACTCAGCAATTAAAAACAAGGCAGTCATGAAATTTGCAGGCAAATGAAGGGGGCTAGAAAAGATCATCTTGAGTGAGGTAACCCAGAAAAAAAAGACTCCTATGATATGTACTCACTTCTAAGTGGATATTAGTAAAAAATACAGGGTAAACATACTAAAACCTATAGTCCTAAAGAAGATAAGCCACAAGGAGGAGCCTAGAGAAGAAGCACTGGCCTTTTGACTGATTAACACAATGAGTTTTTCTACTTCTTTCACATTTTCATATTATTTACATTTTCCATTTCATACTTGTTCATTGTTAGAACACTTAAGAAGATAGCACGTGGATTTCACTTGTTTGCAGTACAATTGCCATTCCACGCCTCCTCATTCATTCAAATTCTCAAACAGTAAATCAAAATCTAGTCTTTGTTGGTGAGGTAGGAATGATTTTCTGAATTATTTTGACACAATGGCAAAACACACAGGTTTTTCTAAATTTACCATCTTGCATTTTTCTGTTTAGGTTTCAGGAAGATGAAATTACTGTTTGCTTTGTTTCATTTGCTTTGATGAAAAGATGTGTAACAATATTTATGTACATTTCAATACAAGAGTAATAGATTTAAATCATTTAAATCAATTATTTCATTTAACATTGTAAAACAAAAAATATTCTAGGTATATTAAGTAACTAAACATAAAATACCTCTGTTCTTTAAAAGTTAGTAGAAATTATTTTCTTATTCTTGGTTAACAGATGAAATATTTATAGCCCATAAACTTACTCTCCAAATGGTTCACTAGTAATGGGAGCAGGGGCTGTCTCTGACATGAACTGATTGGCCTGCTCTTTGATCACCTCCCCCTCAGGGGAGAGCAGCCTTACCAGGCCACAGAGGAAGACAATGCAGCCAGTCCTGATGAGACCTGATAGACTAGGGCCAGATGGAAGGGAGGGGAGGACCTCCCCTATCAGTGGACTGGCAGAGTGATGTGGGAGGAGAAGAGGAAGGGAGAGTGGGATTGGTAGGAGAGGAGGGAGGGGGCCATAGCAGGTTTACAACGTGAATAAACTGTAATCAATAATAAATTAAGCCTGATGCACATTTGCACTCACAGCAAACAGAAGGTCTGTACAGGTTCAATCCACATGGGATTATAGCACTGAGAACAGAAAGTTAATAAGGCTCCTGCCCCTAAGTAAGAAGTAATCTGCAATTGATACCCATTGATAAAGAAAAAAAAAAATACCAGTTTTCTTCAATGGCTCAATTTTCACTATGCATATTAACCATACTCATGGGCAGTATCTTGGATTAACTAGGAGTAGTTGTCCAATACAGTATGAACACAATGGTATCTTTGTGGACTTTTGTCTCAATTTTCTTTGTTTTGGCATTTTTTGTCATATATATTTTTTGTCTGTTTGTTTTGTGGTTCTCTGTGTATGTCTTGCTTTTTTTTTTTGTATTGTCCTTTTTCAGAGAGGAAAGCAAAAAACATAAATTTGGGTGGGTAAGTAGATGGTGAGTATCTGGAAGGAGTTTAAGATAGAATAGAAATATCAAAATATATCATCTACATTTTTCATTAAAAATTAATTTTAGAGGACACATAGGTGGGCGAGGAAGGAAGTTGAGTCTGGAAGAATTGAGTGACAGTCTCAACAAATCAATAAAAAATAAAATTACACAAAAAGTAGATGCTATGACATAAATAGGAATACAAATTAACAGATTAGAACTCTAAACAGTTGGGTAAAAGAATATATTCAAGAGGGGATAAAGGAGGTCCCCATGGCATCCCTAGGAATCTTGTTGAAGAGATTTAGATTGTTCTCTAGAATAGATCCTTTGCCAAGCTTTCCATGATTTCGATATTTTGTCATTTGAGAATCTCTGCCTTAGGAAACCTGCCATTCCTCCAAACTGCAGGACCATCAGAGAAAGAGGCAGGGTATCAACACAGTCAGAAGAACAACAACCAGGTTGTTAAGGCATATGCTAAGACTGTACCCAGAACATGATGGTACATAGCTTTAATCCAAGCACTTGTGAAGCAGAAACAAGCAGAAAAAGTTCTTACAAATGCTCAATCATTTTCATTATTTATCTCTGTGATTTGGAAACAAGTCCAGTCTGCACAGCAAGTTCAAGGCAAACTAGGGCGACATACTGAAGCCTTGCCTAATTAAGAGGATAAAACACTACCCAGAATATATATATATATATGTATATAAATATAAATAAATATATATATTTATATATATATGTGTGTGTGTATGTATCTCTCTATATATGTATGTATGTATGTATGTATGTATATATGTGTGTATATGTTTATTTGTCTGTCTATCTATCTATCTATCATCTATCTATCTATCTATCTATCTATCTATCTATCTATCCATCTGTCTCTTCAAGGCCCTGAAAAACATGATAAAACCTAAAATAGTATCAAGAAACAGCTTTTGATAAAATCAATGATAAAGTGCTCTAAACAAAACATAGAAATATTAATGTTTAGTATGTTCTTCTTTATAGGCAAAACTTGAGATTGAGGAAAAATTTTTATTTGCAGTTATTTTTCAACAAATAATAACAAGGCTGAGTGATCATCTTAAAATAATAATTTATACTTCTTTGGTCATATCCTTGATCAAGACTGAAATGTCAGGTGTGATTATCAATGTGTTCACCATGTGCCCTGCATTTAACGCCAGGCAAAGAAACAATTATGGTCCAGGTGGTGAGTGGCTTGTGTTGGTAAACTGTTTTCCACATAACTTGTTTTCCAAATATTTTGTATTTTTTGAACTTTCAAGCTTACAAAAAGTCTGTACTTCTGCCTTGCTGATAGTACACGCATTTCCAAAATATGAGCTGTGACAGCATATAGGCTCATGACAAGAAACGACAGAGAAAAGTCCTATGGAGATTTTGTCCACTTGGAATGCAGTAGAAGCCAGGTCCAAGTAGCTAGGACATTAATGGCCACGATGTGAGCATGGACAACTACATATTTTGTCATTTCTGTCATGTAGAAGGCGATTGGCAAAGCTTATAACTGTCAAAGATTACAGGTGTGATAGTACTGAGTTGAAGTAAAATTTCTACTGTTAGTAACTGTATGGTGAGTTTATGTGAAATGTTTCTTAAGAGGTTTTGCCTAAAGGAATGCCATATAACCAATCTACACTCCAACTCATTAAATATATCAAGCCTGTGTGTGCATTCATAATGTATATACATTTATGTAGTACATAGCATATGAATTAATAATCAAACTGGCTAAAGACATATATGAGAATTCTTTATTCTTGTCATACTATGTAAAGAAGGTATTTCATGAGTTAATAAAAACAGCAACAGGTCGACTTAATTTATACACACAGATTTGAAATCTGTTCGCATAGTGAAAGCATAAACGCTTATGTTTTATATCTCTAAAAGACTGTTCTCTTGTTAAGCTAAAAAGACGTTTTATGACCTTTTGAAAATTATCAAGAGGAAAAAATCATTATCAAATACTGACATAATCTCCACAAAACTGCAAATAAAATTAGGCTAGGAAACTGACTTTCTCAAAATGTTTGTCAAGTAAATAGATTAATCCTCCACGCACAGTGGAAGCCAATTAGTAAAGGAACATGATAAATGTTAGGTGCCTTTTGTGAACTAATTCAGAGTCTTGTAGAATCTATTGTAGACTATTCTTCTTAGTCAAATTAAAACAGATGATCAGTCATTTTGAAAAATACTTTAGAAGAAATAAAACCTTGCAATGCTTTGAATTAATAATCCTTTAGGCATTTCAAAGTGAGAACCACAAATATGAGGTCATTTAATATACACTACCTGTGATGTTGCATTGTTATCTGTAAATTTATGTGATTGAAAATAAAATGATACACAGTAATCTAGTTTACTAAAAAGTGTGGCCGTGTTTATACCCATGAAAGCTCAGAGCACATCAAGTGTTGGAAATTACAATGGGATGCTTCACTAAGGTATCACACACATCAACACATGCATATATGTAAGTGTGTATATGTGTGTGCATACATGCGTCCCTAGTGAGAACTGGTTTTCTACATAATTTCAAACTGAACTCCCTCTTTTACTACCAATTTAAAATATAAACATGATGTAACATGAGAAATATGAATCAGTGGTCATACTATGTAAAAAGGTGCCTTTTTTGGTGATCCGTATGAAACTTGAAGCCACACCAATTAGAATTTATAAAGCTATTATTCTGTGGAGTGTCTCAAAATTAATTCTCTGCATGCACTCGATTGATCTTGGTTGTAAATAGTATGTTAATGCATTGGCTTCTTATGTTCTGCTTCATTTTTATTATGTGTGTTAACAAAACGAAATTGGAATTTAGCTGACCCAGCATAATGGTTTGGATGAAAACATGTCTTGCACAGGCATAGGTATTTGAATGTTAGTCTCTCGTTGGTGAGGTTGTTTGTAAAGATTAAGCCCAGCTGGAGAAAATGTATCACCAGGATCAGGACTTGAGAGATCAGAGCCTCATCCCACTTCCACTCTGTTTTCCGAGTGTACTGTTGAGAGATTACTCCTCATCCTGAAAATATACTCTCCTCTCCTTCACCATTATTGAGTCTCACTTTGGAAGCATGAGCCAAAAGAAATTCTTCTTTCTATAAATTGCCTTTCATCATGTTATTTTAACACAGCAAAAGAAAGGTTACTCATATATACCTACAGACTATGTTTTTTTCTATTATATATATATATATATATATATTATATATATATAGTTATAAAGATATATGACTATAGATGACTGTAGATTCCAGAACAGCATGCCAGCTCTGCTGGAGCTGGAGTTACAAATACAAAGAAGCAAACCCAAGTCATGTGTAGGATCAGCTAGTACTATGAACTGCTGAATTAACTCTCTATCCTCCAGAGACAATTTTAACATCCTATTTAAGCAGTATTTTATACACTCTACATACCCATTTTTATAAATAAATATCACCAATGTAATAAGTGATTAAAATTATTAATTAAAAGTAGCTAGTTGGAAATCCTTTTATATAACTTTTAAACTACAATTTAAATGGTCAAGAAGTAGGAAGGTGTGCTCAACTGCACAGCTCAGCACTAGACTTCCTGTCATTGAAACTGAAAATACTTTACTTCAATAGTGACATATACTTTTTGGTTTGTAGCGGTTGTTTTTTTGTATGCTTTTTACTGTTTTCTGTTTGTTTGTTTTTGTTTTGTTTTCTACTACTTTGTTGGCCATTCAAGAACTATTATGTCTCACTATCATGGTAATACTGGGACAAATTCAGACTTTCCAAACTCGTTACCTTTCCTTGTCATGAGAAAGATACACACATTTCATGATGTGTACTCACATAGTAATAGTTTTTTTGTTACTGCATTTCATTTTCACCTGGTTGCCTTTGTTCTTCTAATGATGCTTCCTTGCATGGTCTATAATAAGATTTAACATAGGTGAGAAGCAGGAGCTTATCTGTTTGTGTCTTTCTATACCCTAAGAAGGGTTTTAATAGACTTTCTTTATTAATGTTAACATATTTTGAAGTTAAACTTTCAGTGGGTCCCCTAGTAAAGGGAGCAGAGGCAGTCTCTGGCATGAATTCAGTTGCCTGCTCTTTCATCCCTTTTCCCTGGTGGGGCAACCTAACCAGCCCATAGAGGAAGAGAAGCCAGGCAATCCAGATGGGACCTGATAGGCTAGGATCAGATAAAAGGAGAGGAGGACTTCCCCTATCTGTGGACTAGGGGAGAGGAATAGCAGGGAAAGAAGGAGGAGGTTGGAACCATGACCAGGAGGAGATGAGGGAGGGGACTACAACTGGGATGCAAACTGGGTAAATTAAAAATAATAATAATAATAATAATAATAATAATAATAATAATAATAATAATAAT